>NW_015540844.1:40506-54850 GCF_001515605.1 Sinocyclocheilus anshuiensis | reverse complement strand
GCAACTTTAGGGATCTTATCTATTCACGAACAGCTTGTAACACTCCAACGAGAAAGGAAAACTTGAAATCGCTTCATATGACCCCTTTAAGATTTTTGTGGCCTAATGTCAGTAACCTGTTCCTATAAATTGTATAAACCAGCACAGTAGCAACATAGCTGTGTAAATATGACCTTGTGACCTATTTGTTGTGGGCTACTGAAATACAGATTCATTGTACAGTATAAGAAGCCAATAAAGTGAGTTTTGCACCCTGCAGTAGGGCACATAAAGTATTCTGTGTGCCATTTCATGACCTGCAGGAGTTTGCCAGCTCAAATTCTCTGCTTAGTCAGACATAAAATGCTTTCCTTCTGCATTGTGGCAAAAATTGAGATTTCTTTCTTTCTTTTTTTTTTTTTGGAGCACTGGAGCACGTGACTGTGCATGCAATGATTATTTTATTCATTAAAAAATGTATTCATTTTAGAACACTGAAAGTTTTTAAACAAACAAGCTTAATTTATCTTCTGAAGCAGTGATTTGCATTAATAGTTGTTTTAATTTGCACTTTATAAAATAAATAAAAAATGAGTCTTCTGGCATCTCTAAAAGCATGTTGTGCTGTCACTACCTGAATTGCTTTAGTGTCTCTTTTTTGAACATTTTGTACTCAAAGCCTGTGAACATGTTTGGTTTTATATTAGAAAAAGCGAGGGGATTACGTCTCTTGCCTTAAATGATCTCACAGGCTTTTACAGTGACATAATTTGAAATCTTACATCTGTTCATCTTCTTAGATACTCAGCTGTTGCTTTGTTACCTTATATTTTTCTGGCTTGTGAAAGAGTACACAGCCAAACCTGCGCTTTTTCCCTGTGTGTGTTTTGCCGTCTCCCTCAGCTGGTGTCGAGCTGAATGCTTTCATCTGTACAGCTGGTGTGAGCAAGCATTTGCTGGAGTGGTCTTTGAAATCAAAGTCTGCTGGTCATTATTTCCACACGATTCAGTGAGTAAAGGCACACGTCTGTTTAAGTGGCATCTCTGCTGTAATGGTGGAAGTGTTGAATCACTCTCAGATAATGAGACCGTGTTTTTATGTGTTGATGTTGTAGGTGGGAGAATTTATGAAGCTGTAGGATTTTAAATATTGTTTGTAAATGCAGGTATCACTGATTTTGTTTCTCATATTTGAACAAACCCCTAACCTTACATATTAAACGTTGGCATTTAACTTATCCCACACAGTCTGGCTATAAATATGAATATTGTCGCAATAGTAGTTTTACATGAAATGCATATACAGTCTACAAATAATTATAAATATTAATATGAAAAATGTAATAAAATATTAATGTATATAAATTATTCTCTGTATTCTCTCTTGTAATTGAAAGAATGTGAATTTCTCTTTTTTTTTTTTTTTTTTTTATATACACACTATATTTCAAAAGTTTAGGGTCTCCGGATTTTATTTTATTTTTTATTTTAATGTTTTCTGAGAATCCTGAAAAAAATTATGTATCACAGTTTCCACAAAAATATGAAGCAGCACAACATTGATAATAATAATAAATGTTTCTCGAGCAGCAAATCAGCATATTAGAATGATTTCTGAAGGATCATGGGACGCTGAAGACTAGAGTAATGATGCTGAAAATTCAGCTTTGATCTCAGGAATAAATTACATTATTAAATATATTCATATGGAAAACAACTATTTTAAACTCTAACATTTTTACAATATTAGTGACTTTATTGTATTTTTCAAATAAATGCAGCTTTGGTGAGCAGAGGAGACGAACACCTTTGAAAAGTATATTATTTTTAAATAACAGCTCATGCTGCCTGCTTTAACTGAAGCACTTGCATGTGAAATATTTGCATTTTATTATTTTATTTTTGTACATATAATTCCTCCTTCATGAAAATAACTTCTCAAATTTGTTTTGGTCTGAGTTTCTGACTTCTTATCATCAGTGCACGAAACATAAAACCGTAAATGCAGCAGTGCATGCGCTGCCCTCTTGACCAGCGCTGCACAGAAGCGTTTAGACTGTTGAAGAAAAATCACTCCAGCCAAAGTGCTCGGCCCATGACCCCATCGTATGGACCTCAGATTAAACAATTTCTCTTGGCCAGGGGTGAAAGCAGCAATCTACCAATCTCTTGTGAGCCGGCACAGTCAGGCAAGATTGGGACCAAAAAGTAGCTTTTCGCCTCAGATTTATTTCGGTCACCTCATCAGAGGTGGGTTAACAGGTGGCTACAGCTCACACAATACAGCTGCGTGTGGGGATCAGTGTGATCGTAATGATTATTAGCAGCTGTCAAAGCTGTCACAGAGCTGGTGCTACCTCAGATCTATTGTGGAATTCCTCCAGCTTCCTCCTTACGGGTATTTTTTGGGAGCCACAGGTGTGTGTTTAAATCTTTCAGCCCTCTAATGCTAAAGGAAACATTCACTTGATGAATATTTTTTTAAAAGAGTGAAATTTACTGTAAGTAGTTATGACAATATGGACTGCTTTTATGGTTCTTTTAAATCATTTTAATTTTGGTATTTTTTTCTGAATTTAATTCATTTTCATAATGTTCATTTTTTTAGAGCCTGACAGATGGAAAGTATAAATTATTTTATGGAAAGAGCTGCATAATTTCTCAGAAATTCGCCTTTTGTGTCCCACAAACTACAACATGAAAGTGAGTAAAGTCTGACAATTTTATTTTTATTTTATTTTATCTATTTATGGAACTATTTTATCGGAACATAATGTACAATATATACCTTTTTTATGGTTCTTTTAAATAATTGTCACTTGTATATTTTTCATAATTCATTTTCATAAGGGACTATCAGACTCTGATTATAAAGTTATTTAAAAAAACCTTTCAGCAGAAGGAAAATTCAGCCAAGAGCTAGTTGTAAAAAAAAATGCACTATTCTATGACCCGGATGAAGTGTGGAATGTTGGACATTTCATGCACTCAATTTTGTCGCAAAGGGGGAGGGGCTATCAGACTCCGATTATGAATGACAAAATAACCTTATGAAATTCATACACTACATGGTTGAGTACATAGTGAATAAGTGCATGGTGTAAATTGCGTCATTTGGGACACAGCTATGGTCATTCCTCAAGAATTCTCCTTTTGTGTCTCACAGGAAACTCTTCAACATGAAGGTGAGTAAATAATGACAACATTTTCTTTTCTTGGTGATCTGTTCCTTTGGATTATTTAAAATAAAAAAATACAAAAATAAATATTCTGAACAGATTGGAATTTAGGTAGTTTAGATTCAGAATATGTTATAGAATATGGACTTTTTATATAATTTTAATGTATGTATTTTTTATAATTGAATTCTTTTTCATAATATTTATTTTTAAAGCTCGATAGACGTGGTCACCAATTAACTATTTTATGGAAAGAGATTCAAGAAAACTCAAATTCTTATTTTGTGTTCCATAGAATACAGCAATAGTGTTTGGAACAACGTGAAGGTTAGTAAATTATGACATAGTTTAGAGTTTTTTGGTGATCTGTTCCTTTAAAAGATGCATTCTAGAATGTATTCTGTTTGCCTTTTTTAATATATTATTAATTTTTATAATTGACTTCTTTTTCATAGTGTTTATTTTTAGAGCTTGATTGACGTGGTTACCATGAACTATTTTTTTGTAAAGAGCTGCTTGAAGACTCAAAAATGATCCTTTTGTGTCCTACAGAAAATAGTGTTTGGAACAATTTGAAGTTGAGTGAATTATGACAGAATTTTTTTTTATTATTAATTGATTTTTTTTTATTAATTGATTTTTTTGTATTAGTTGATTTCTTTTATTAATTGATTTTTTTTGTTTATGAATTGACTTTTTTTATTAATTGATTTATGTTTTTATTGATTTATTTAAAAAAATATATATTAATTGATTAATTTTTTTATAATTTTTTTATTTTTTATTAATTGTTTTTTTTTTTTTTATTGATGGATGGATAACACAATGGATGGATGGATAAATACCTGTTTAACTCCAGTCTGGGGAAAGAGGGGGGGATTTTCATTTTAATTCTGAGGTTAGTTCTGAGGTTTTCTCTCTAGACCGGCAGATTTGTTTGGGCACCCCTAGAGAAGCCTATTTGTTTGAACTTCAGGAAAAGAGCAGGGCTTTGTTTGATGGATTTTAATGTCATTTGTGTTCTAAGTCAATGTCAGCTTTGGGGAGCTGTTCACCCGAAGGCCTTCACACCCAAACGCTGCAGGCCCAGCGTTACTTTGTGCTTTGTGCAAGGACACACACATAGAGTTCTACCCACACATAAACACAGACAACTTCACAGCACTCCACAGTCCTCTACTGATCGCTTCACAACCCACTGAATCATAACTGTGCTCTGAATCGGCCCAATGAGGCGCTCAACCTCCCTCTTTCCACAAACAGAGTCCATGGTGTCGGGTGAACTAGCCTTTCCTTCACGTGCTTACCTGGCTGAGCAGACAGGTAGCGTGAAGGTCATGGGGTCGATTCATTTGCAGCGCTTCAAGTGCAGCTCATTTATCTTACTCTCATCCAGGAATAGATTCACAGCTCTCTCTCTCTCTCCCCAGCTGCTGGCCATCAGAAATCCAATACTCTTAATCAAATATTAACTCCTTATGTCATCATTTGTGTTAGAGTCTTCTCTATCTATCTATCTATCTATCTATCTATCTGTCTGTCTGTCTGTCTGTCTAATAAGGTAAAAGGTAAAAGGAGACAGTTTTTAGAACTGTTATGATTTTCTTTCTCATTTTGCATCATATGTTCATTACTTTCATGCACATTTTTTTCCCAAAATCATCTTTACTGCAGTGCAGTTGGACATTTTACTTTTTTTTCTTCCATTATTCTCAGTGATGAGTCTCATTAATTGTCATTACTGTGATAGTCATTTTTACTGTTTTACAAAACATTACAAATAGTACAATAAATGCTGTATGTGATGCATAATGTATTAATAATTTATGTATAATATTGAATTGATATAAAACAAACAATTATATAAACTATAAAGTAATACATTCTGGAAACTTTTGAAAGGAATTTAAAGTGATTGAATATTATGAAAACATTCTATCAGATGTTTTCCTTCGTTTCTTTTTAAATATATTATTTCAAATGTTTGTGTATATGTGTTATATATATATATATATATATAATTATAGGAATATATAAGCATATAATAAACAAATATAATAATAATAATAAGGAAATTGAGACTATTTTTATGGAAAAGACATTGTACTTTTTATCACTTTTTTAAATTCCCATTTTTCTCAGTGATGATTCAGCTTTTCATTACTGCGATAGTTATTTTTACTGTATTACAAAACAATATGTCTGCATGATGTATACATAATTTTTGTAAACAATTTAAATTATATATATATTTTTTTCTTTAAATTATGTAAAAAATCTTTTTTATTAAATTATACAAATGTATTGCATTAGAGTGATAAAATATTAGGGTGGGGTGTTGTGTGTTGGAATAGCGTCACAATTTTAATGGTTCTTTATCTTTAAGCAAAAGATAATTTTGCGGAGTTGTTGTATACTGATAAATACTCAAACAATAAAAATATTTATTAATATGTTAAAGCAACAAAGAACTTAATAATATTACTCAGTGTGTGCCCTGCAACCCAGTCAGATAACATTCTCATTACTAATAAAATCGTCAGCAAGATGTGGGATACAATCTCAATACAATTTGACATAGTTAAGAGATGAATTTTACCAAATACACGTGTCTTTTTTGTGAATGACTTTGATCCAGAACTATGAGGACTAAACATGTGAAACATTTATGATTTTTGAAATATGCATGGCCACATCAGATGCTGTGTTTTTCTAACCAAGAGAAACTCCATCCACACTTTAGCACAGTAAAGCACTAAATGTGTTTCACTGCCATGTTGTCCTGTTGTTCAAGGAATCGTTCTCCCAGAAATTATAATCTGCTGAAAATTTACTCGCCTTCAGGCCATCCAAGATGAGAGTTTGTTTCTTCATCAGAACAGATTTGGAGAAATGTAGCATTCCATCACTTGCTCAGCAATGGATGCTCTGCAGTGAATGGGTGCCGTCAGAATGAGAGTCCAAACAGCTGATAAAAACATCACAGTAATCCACACCACTCCAGTCCATCAGTTAACATCTTGTGAAGTGAAAAGCTGCGTGTTTGTAAGAAACAAATCCATCAAGACGTTTTTTTTAACTTTAAACTGTTGCTTCTGGCCAAAAATACAAGTCCATGATCCATAATATTGCTGCCTTCAGTGAAAAAGTCCATCATCTGTTGTCCTCTGACATCAAAATCCACTGAAATACTTCTTTAGAGCTGCTTTTTTTTCTGTTTTGCTTGTAAACCGTGCTTGATCTGTGCATATTTCTCTCCTGATTCAGACAAGATGACTTTTTCACTGGAGAAAGTAATATTATGTATAGAGGACTCATATTTTAGCCATAAGCAATACGGTTTGAAGTTAAAAACAACCTAATGATGGATTAATTTCCTAATTGATGGACTGGAGTGGATTTCTTGTGGATTATTGTGATGTTTTTATCAGCTGTTTGGACTCTCATTCTGACGGCACCCATTCACTGCAGAGGATCCATTGATGAGCAAGTGATGCAATGCTACATTTCTCCAAATCTGTTCCCATGAAAAAAAACAATTTTCATTTTTGAATGAACTATTCGTTTCACACAATACAACCATGAGTTTACAGTCAATACTCCCTTCTCTTTTAGAAGTCTGACATTGGGAATATGACAGTGGTGAGAGGAAAATGAAGAACATTATGAAGGTAAACAGCATAACAGCTCACATTTATTAATTAATTTCCCAAGCAACTCAATAGGTTCCCAGGTGAGTTAACTTAATTTGTGTTCCATAAATGAAAAGCATTGCATTGCTCAAGTTCACTCCAGAGAGCTTGAACTCAATGAATTGAGGCGAGTACAAAGTGTATTATGCATTTTTCATTGACGTCTGAACTTCGAATCTGAACTTCATTCCTGGATCTTGTTGCAAAAGCTATTCTTGCAGAGGCTTGATTGCATGACCCTGCATTTAACGATTGAGTCCTGATGAAAGCAATTCATTTATAAACTCATATAATCACAATCTCCAATCTCAAAAAAAAAAAAACAACATTTAAATAAAATAAAAAACTACATTGACAGAATTGCATTGCTTAATAGTCCGGCATTAGAGCAAATAACATTCATGACTCCAACTTGAGATGCATAAAGCAGAGCCAAACACATTAAGCCAAATATTGAAACACTTCAAGGCTCCATTATATTGCACATAAATTGCTTGTCCCTCTTATAACTTTACTCAGTATTTTCTTTATTTTTGAAGCCTGAGTCTGGTATGCCGTATTCTCCTGAGACCCAGCAATTCATTTGTGATTTGTGTCCAATAAAGTGGGCCTTTTTTTTTTTTTTTAAATAGATGGAGACCAAACATACCTCTGCCTTTATCAACTGTACATATACTGTATGTATATATTATAAAAAAATATATATAATATAAAATATATAAAATATCTTTTTTTTTACGTATTGTTATGCATGTTTTTGGGTCGGTCCAATATTACGATATTAATATATAAATAATAGTATTTAAATATTATTTATACAATTTGGCAATATATTCATACAGATATTATTCATAATTGTTATTAATATTTTCATTAATAATAATTGTATGATTAATATATATATATATATATATATATATATATATAATATACAGTGTCAATAATTGTTATTGATATATTCATTAATAATATTAATCTTATGATTTATATATGTATATAAATCATACAATTAATATGATTAATTCTTAATATTGTTTATGTATATATTAATAACAATTATTAACACACACACACACACACAGTTATGTCCCGTGATGTAATTTCTATTGTGCATGTTGTGCTGGTGATATGTTTTATGTAATTCTAATTAGTGGGAGCATGGTTCCTCTGAGCATGTGTAGCACATGAAAGTGTGACATCAGTAACGAACAGCCAATCACATGCCTTGTCTTCTCGCGATAAGTGAAGAATTATGAAGAATTAAACACATTTACACAGAAAGATGAAACGATCTATCCGTGAAAGAGGACAACTTAAAGAAAACATCTTGCCATATCAGCGCAAGTAAAAGTTGTAAAATTGAGTTTATAGTTGATAATATTTATAGGTATAAAAACACTCATATGTACTCATGTTTAAAGCTATTGATTCTAAAACCTATTTATATTGTACTTATATGCATTTAAAATAAAAGCCTAATAATTATTATTAAACTAAACTGGCTTGTTTAATGGATTAAGGGTATAATAATTATATAAATCATATAAAATAATTATAATAAATAATCATCTCTGAAAGCCAGACGATTTTATCTTTAAAAATGTTTTACTATGTAGTGTCCTTTAATCTGGAGCAAGAGAAACTGGGGGAGTGGCTTTATTTGCTCAAAGCTGATTGGTCAAATTTCGGTTTGAGATCTCTAAACCAGAACATAACCTGCCCCAGAGCAGGTTAGCCGTGGAGTGTAAGTAATGGTGATGAACACCGACTAAAGCCGAGCTACATTCATGGTACCTAAAACCCAGAGTTGGCGCACACTAAACTGAAACTGGCAAGCCAGCTAAACCAGCTTCATGGTACAGGCTCCTGGTTATTTAAGTTCGTTATCTGTTTACCGATCTTTGTTTATTTACTTTATTTTTTATTAGCTTTGCTATGCTTTAAATAAAATCACTTGATAAGCATATTCCTGGTATTCAGCTTCTGTTTATTTTATGGTGTTGTTAATCAAGAGTGTGGACACCATACGTGTGAGGTTTACTATAGAGCTGGGACAGAAGAGAAGTAGATTTCTTCACGTTTATTTATTTGTTGCAATTTTTCTTTGGCTAACCTTTTGTTAGCCACATCTTTGTTTTTTTTCCTTGTTACTCCATCCTCAAACCCCTAGACTGAAGAGAAAATGTAACAACGTGGCTAAAAAGAGTTAGCCAAAGAAAAAATAGCAACAAATGAATAAACGTGGCGAAATCTCCTATATATATATATATATATGCATATATATGTATGTGTGTATATATATATATATATATATATGTGTGTGTGTGTGTGTGTGTTTCAGATATGTGTTTTCACAATATATTAATGTAAATTTTGTTAAAGTTATTAATAAATTAATTATATTAATATTATCGCGAATAATGTTAGCATGTATGTAAAATATTTGTATTAGTGCACTGTAAATAGGTTGCTGTAAATTTTACAGTAACTTACTGGCAGCTGGATGCCAGTAATTTACTGTAAAAATGTTTACAGTATTAGTACTGTAAAAAAGAACTCCCTTGCCATTGGTCAGTTTTTCGCGGGCAAGTTCACTACTGTAAATTGATTTACAGTAGTGAGGAAATACAGTAGTGACCGTATATTTTCCCATAATCCTTTGCGGTTTACAGTAAAATACTGTATACACATTTTACAGTATCTTACTGTACATATTACAGTATAATACTGTTCAAATGACAAAAATCAGTTACAGTGTGGTAGTAATAATAATAATAATAACAATAATAATAATAATATTAAAAAAACGAACTGTTAATAACTTTCTGTTTTCTGGGATTAAAAAAAGAGAGAGAGAGAGAGAGCGACAGAGAGAGAGAGAGAGAGAGAGAGAGAGAGAGAGAGAGCGACAGAGAGAGAGAGAGAGAGAGAGAGAGAGAGAGAGAGAGCGACAGAGAGAGAGAGAGAGAGGAACATTCACAGATGTGCGAAGAGGGACATTAGGGTTTTGCTTTAGTTTACGTGCCTAGTTTTATGGCGCAAAACTAATATGGACAAAAAGTGTCGTTTGCACAGGCATTGCGGGTAATTATCTCAGTGCGCACTGAGCGGATTTTTACGCGGAGTCGCCAGGAACCTACGGTGAACCTGCTGCTCTCCAAAACTCGCCTGACCGATCCTCCGGAGTTGAAAACTATCAAAATCACAAGGAATTAAGTCTAACAATAAAAAATGACTATAGACATAAGATTGGTGCATCCACCTACGCGCGTTTGGTGATTTGTAAATCAGCAGCTGGTGTCCGGACGGATGTTTGGCGTAAACGAGCACAGACACGGAGCAGAAGCGAAGTGACGGGACCCGGAGAGCCGTTTGGATTTTGGCTGCGCTGGAGATCGTTCATCATGGTGTCCGTGAAGCGCTTGAATAAGGCGTTTGTCGACTGCGTGGCTTTTTTGTTCTGCCTGGCCGTCATGTGGGAACTCGTTTTGGCTCAGAATGACACGGAACCCATCGTCCTGGAGGGCAAATGTCTGGTGGTTTGTGACTCGAACCCCGCCGACTGGAAGAGCTCTTCCTCGCCGCTCGGCATCTCCGTGCGCGCCGCCAACTCCAAGGTGGCTTTCTCCGCGGTGAGGAGCAACAACCACGAGCCCTCGGAGATGAGCAATAAAACGAGAATCATATATTTTGACCAGGTAAGGCTGCTTTTTATGCTTGTATGCATGTTATATGGAAACGAATCGTATTTTAATAGACGTTGACTTTTGAGACCGTCTAACTTTGTGAAGCTCGTGGTTTAGACTAAGAGTTTTGGGTTACACGTAATACATTTTTATTCTGTATTTATCAGGATATGATTATTTTTTAAAGTCAATTTATGTATACCTGCATACATTACAGTTTTAACTACAAATAAATTGGGGAGGGAAATGACCTTTTGACAATAGCGAGGTATGCTGTCACACTATATGGGGTAAGTTGTCACAATGTCATTAAACAGCCTATTATAGGCTTATCAGCAAAGTAAAAGTCACTTGTAAATAAATAAATACAAGCAAAAATATAAAAAGAACCCTATATCAAATCAATAATTTGACCAACAAATATTGTATGTAAAAATCAACACTGACCCTGTATTTAAAGCTTATTTTTACTTTCACATAACATACATTTTATACAGTATTCAAAATACAACAGGCATAAAGCATTAAATAATTCAGTTAATTTGTCATCATTATCGCAGGTCATAATGAATTAGCATTAGTTAATAAGGTTCTAAATTAGATTACTGTGATAACTGCATTAGGTCTAGACTCTAGAGGTCAATCATTATTTTGACGTTAATATGGACATTAACCCGAGTTCACAGAATAATGTGAAAACACAAAAATCAGCTGGGATGAATTCAAAACAAACAATTTGCATGAGAGTTCAGATATATAAATTCAGGATTTTATGAACATATTTGTGCATGAAAATACACGGGCATGAAATACCAGTGTTATAGGTCATTAGTGATGAGTCAAACTGTGAGGACTGTAAAGGGCAGGGATTTGTTCGTATTGTATTGCTTATTTTTAGCTGTTTGTGGTGAAAGTGGTGCATACTACACTCATGCATTCACACGTCATGCTTAACTTCAGCCTTTAGCTTTATGACTGAAACATTTGAATTGGAAACATTCATACATTTGCTGAATTCATGGCATACTGTATTTCAGAGCTCTCCCATTCCATTCGATATGAACTTTAATACGCTTATAAAAGCATAAAAAAAGTGTGCATTTTTTATCCCCTGCATGTTTTGATGCACCTTATTTCATTCAGTTCGCTTTCTTGGTCAAAGACGTGATAGAATTAATAAAGGAACGTCATTATGCAGGGTCAGATCCAACACAGAGCCTGCATGATGTGCATCCCTGAAGACAACTAAACTAACTATTTTATTACCAATATCCTTGAAATTAATGAAAAATTATGCTGGAGATGAGGCCAACGTGTTTTTGTGTTTCATGATTTAATTATTTAATTATTTCCCAAAAGGAAAAGATGGGATGTTTGGAGACACGTGTCTTCCTTACAACTTTTTCTCATCGTTTGCTCACCCTCCTGTTGTTTCAAACCTGTCTGACACAGAAGAAAATGTTTAGACTGTGCAATTACAATGAAAGGGGACTGAAGATATAAATCCTGCAAAAGGATATAGCACCATAAAAGTGGTCTGAAATAATTTGTACATTTATGTTCCAAGGTTTTTATGAGTCACATGATTTATTTTTGTGTGGAACAGATTGAAATTTATTTCAGTATTCACTGAAAGTATGAAAAGTTCATTATTCACGCTGTTCATCTGTGAACAGATCATTCTTTTGAATCAGATCTTTTCACTGGTTCTCTGGATGAACTGATTCAATCTAAATGATTCATTCATGGATCAGACTGATTGATCTGACTGAACCGATTCTCGTATTAAACTCACAGACTCAGTGATCCGTTCACTTTAGTATATATTATAAATAGTATCAGTGAACAAGACTTGAATTTTGATCTGTTCCTCACACAAAGGTATTGTATGCCTTCAAAATATTCACAATATAGTGCATGACTACATTTATTATACTTTCATAGTGCTTTTGCATCCTTTTTGAGGATTGAAAACTTCCCATTTATTGTAATGGAAAAAGAAAGATACCACACTGGGGAACATTTTTTTTTTTTTAAAGTTATAAATAAGATTATTGGAGTACTTTTTTACAAGAAAATACTATTTCAGTTACTACTTCAAAATTTCACGTTTCATTCAATGTGTTAAGCCTGGTTCAGACTACACGTTTTTTGTTTTTTTTTGTCAGTTGTCAGATTATGCGATTCACATTGCTACCCGAGCATTCATCGCTTGCCGTCTTTAATGATGTGCATGCTGTCATCGAGAATGTGCCATGAACGTAAACAAACAATGGCTAGCAAACAGTGTGTTTTGTCGTCAGAAAAGCCCAAAAAAAGAAAGAAAACCTGACAGTGGACACAAATCTGGATTACATCAAGAGGCCAGTATGGACTGTCAAAGAGAACTGAGGTCAAATAGTTTTTATTGATTCACTCTAGAAGTCCCTTGAGGAAACATCATAAATGCAGGAATATTATAGCCATAGCTCCACGAACATTTCCTCCACTGTAAAATTCCACCTAGCAGGACCGATTCCATTGTCTCTCTTTCATTTCGGCTTGTACGAAGGTGCTTCTGTGCTCCCATTGGCCAGTGTCACAGATGTGATGGAACCCGTCGTGGATGACGGAAAAAAAAAAGAAACATTCTAGTCTTTCTGTGGTGACGTCATGAAGTGTCACAGACGTGGCATCAGCTGTCGTCCACTATGACACACTACATGAGATGAAACAATTGAATCTTGCGTCCCGACGCCCATTGTCATTTATGAATCCCCATGACACCCTACATCAAGCAGATCGTGCCAAAATGGGGCTCAAATCACCTTGACACACATAACACCATCTAATCACCTGGCCTGGCATGTCTCTTGCTCGCGGGACGCCGCTGGGAAAGGCTGCTTGGAGCTTATGGACTGAGAGAAAGAGAGAGAGATCTGCCCTTGTGAATGTACCAAGAGCTTTGTGAACCATCAAAAAAGCTTAGTGTTTGGGATGCTGAGTAATGTGCAATATTTCTTTTTAGACCTCAGTGTTGTAGCCTATATGTTTGTGACCGTTCATAAAGAGCTGAACAAGTATGAATTCTCCCTTTTGTTGGCGTTCTTCTTCAGCTTTAATAAAACAAAGATCAAAAGAGAGTGCAATGTACAAAGTTACCTTTGTGCGCTCAGAGGTTCCATGTACGAACTCCGTCTACTCATCTTTGTGTCCACTAGGTGAAAATGAATAGCCTACACTCTCTTTTTGATGTCTACTTCAATCGTTTTTTCAAACATAACCTGAAATTTCATCAGTTTTGAGAACACTGTGTTTTAAACCTGTTGCAGGACGTTTGGCTCGGAGTTTAGCTGTCCTACGTTTTTGCCAGAGTAGTAATTGGACCTTTTTGTTTTTTGGCTAAATCCAGGAAGATGACATAGGCGGAGTGTAAGGTGTTTTATTATAATTTGACCATGTAAAATAATACAAGAAAATGCATTGTTTTCATTATAATTTTGTAGGTGGCATGATGCCGTTATTTAAATCATTCCCAAACCCTAAGTATTAAAGTTCAGCACTAACTCCCACACTATTTGTGCATGAATGATATATCATATTGTGAAGTTTTTTTGAATTACACTACAGTTCCCGTTTTCTGTCTCTTGCACAAGTGAAAATCCACCTATGATTGGCATTTGTGAAAGTGACGTGTAGCCAAGTATGGTGTCTCATACTTGGAATTTGTGCATGCATTTATCCCATCCAAGTGCGCACACACACACACACACACACACACACACACACACAACACCCAGAGCAGTAGACAGCCATATTGCTGTGGCGA
>NW_015540844.1:40088-40458 GCF_001515605.1 Sinocyclocheilus anshuiensis | reverse complement strand
CACACACAGCAGTGAGTAGTGAACACACACACACCGTGAACACACACACGGAGCAGTGGGCAGCCAGTTGGGTGTTCGGGGTGGAAGAGAGCGCTGGTTATTCACTCCCCCCACCTACAATCCCTGCTGGACCTGAGACTCGAACCCGCGACCTTTGGGATATAAGTCCGACTCATTAGGCCACCACTGCCCCACATTTGCTATAGTTCATGGTGCCACATCACAAGATTAGAGTTGAACGATGGTCAGCATGACCGTGGAAATGAGAAATCAGCGTGACGTAGGAAATCCTGAGTGTTGTTTCACTGCTGAGGAGAATTAATATTGAAAAGTCCACTTGTAAGCATGAGTGCATTTGTAATTCATTCCT
>NW_015540844.1:37215-39883 GCF_001515605.1 Sinocyclocheilus anshuiensis | reverse complement strand
ATTCCTGCTGCCTTTTGTAATCTCACACTGATGTTTCTTTCAAGGCCTTTCTTTGAGATTTTTGCATCACACGCATACATATTTCACAGAACAAATAACTGTACCGTCTGGATAGGATGTTTCATTGTAACTGTGTGTTGAATCAGGTCTGATACCTCTGAAATACACTTTTGCAGGTTCTTGTCAACATAGGAAACTATTTCACACTGGAATCCGTCTTTCTTTGTCCCCGGAAAGGAATTTACAGCTTTAACTTCCACGTTATTAAAGTGTACCAGAGCCAGACTATCCAAGTAAGTACTGCATATATCTCTCACACAAAGAAAATATTTAATCAGCTTCATTTTAAGACCATATTTGAGTTCCATAATGAACAGATTTAGATAAATATGAAACTGGGTAACATTTGAAGCCTTTATAAATATTGCATTTTAAATGTGTTCTCAATTCATTACAATACACTGTCTTACAATACGCTTTATAGTCAGTATATTCTCATGAATTATTGCAATATGTTATATTATTATAATCAAATTAATTATTTGTCATGCAGGAACTTCTAATACTACTGTTTTCAGTGCTTTTTCATTTAAGGAAACTCTTACTTTAATTGATTAAAAACCATTTCAAAAACACTTTTTCCATTAACGTATACATATATTTTCTTGATTAATAAATTAGAATTTAAATATATTTAACAAGATGCATATTTTTGAAAGTGATTAAAAAGCAACAGTTTCCTCATAATATTAAATTGTACTTTTAAAACTGTAATTTAGAATTTTGCAATAAATTATATGGTAATTCCTGCTTTTTACTTATAAAAAATTCATTTAAAAAATCTATTTATCCTAAAAACATAATTTTACCAACATTTCACTGTAAATATTCAATAATATATTATTGTCTTATTCAGTATATTTTTAATATGAATAATATTATTAATTAATTTTCTAATTATTATAGATAGACTTATTCAGATACATAGAATATAGATTTTCATTGTAAATGTAAGGTAATAAATCCATTATGACGTATATTGTAATCCACTATATACTTTCATAAATAACTATAATCATAGTTATAATATTGCTGTTAATTTTTCTGTAAATTAGGTTTAACAAGATAATACATGTAATGTTACTGTAAAGCACTGTAAAAATATAAATGTTGTTTATTAAAATTGTTAATATTTTACAGTGATATTAGAATTATTATGACAATATAAGTTATTATAAATTATATGCAGGCTTCAAGTCAAGTTTTATGAAAAACTGTACCAAATAATAAAGATGCAAGAATTGTTTTTTTCATTTCATAAATGTGCCCATGATATGAAATCATAGAATACGTCCTGTCACACTTGTAGACTTGAGATCTCTGACTTGATATTCTCTCTGTTTTCCAGGTGAATTTAATGCTGAATGGAAAGCCAGTCATCTCTGCCTTCGCCGGTGACAAAGACGTCACACGTGAGGCCGCCACCAACGGAGTCCTTCTGCACCTCAACAAAGAAGACAAGGTTTATCTGAAACTGGAGAAGGGCAATCTGGTAGGCGGATGGCAGTACTCCACCTTTTCTGGCTTTCTTGTTTTCCCTCTGTGAAGCAAACAGAAAGACCTCCACCTTTGCTGTCCAATCGTCATTGTGTAACCGGCCTTTCAGCATTATTGGAGGATCTCAAATGGAATCCTAATTCCAGACATTCATTCAGCTATTGTCAATATGGACTACTGGAAAAAAGCGTCAGTGACGGTGAATCTGGAGAGAGGACATCTATTTCAGTGCAATATCGCTTTCTGCTGCAAGTCGTTCTTCATAGCTCCAGGAGGTTCAGCACATCATGTCAGACTGTTTGTTTGTTTCGTTGTGGACGTTTGTATTGCTTTTCTTTAGCGTGTGGTTTTTAGTGAAATGAGGAATCCTGATTATCATCTGTTAATAAGGTAGTTCCCTCGCAGAAAGAAAATGCATGAAACAGTCTGGCCACTTGAGGGCGCAATATTTCAAAAACGTTGGCAGGCGATATGTGCGCTGGTAAAGCACTGCACTGTGCACATTTAAATTACAAACATAAATACAAATTTTAAGTTGCCATTGTTTTCAGAGCGAATACAACTTTCTATGTAAATTAGACTTAAAGGAATAGTTCACTCGAAAATTAAAATTTGCTGCAAATGTACTCAGCCTCAGGCCATTCAAGATGTAGTCTCGCGTAGCCTGACCTTCAGACTGATGGCTGAAGGTCTGAAATTGATGGCAGCTTTCATTGGCCAAGGCCCGCCCATGAGGCCGTTTGACCGACATGTCAAACAACCAATCACAGTTCGAAGCACTCATCGTCACACTTGTAAACACGGCGGCTTTCTTCTTTCGTGAGGGGGTTTGGCAGCACGGCATCTTTGTTTCCAGGCGGAACGTTAAAGAACGCGACACACATGTCTCCCGGAAATCCCGTATAATTCAACCAATCCGATGGCCATATGCATCAGACGTTTAGCCAACGGTCCGTGGGTGTGACGTCTGAGGCTTAGACTATCCAAGATGTAGATGAGTTTGTTTGTTCATCAGAACAGGTTTGGAGAAATTTAACATTGTCACTTGCTCACCAATGGATCCACTGCAGTGAATGGGTGCCGTCAGAACGAGAGTCCAAACAGCTGATAA
>NW_015540844.1:17593-36998 GCF_001515605.1 Sinocyclocheilus anshuiensis | reverse complement strand
TGGCAGCTTTCATTGGCCAAGGCCCGCCCATGAGGCCGTTTGACCGACATGTCAAACAACCAATCACAGTTCGTTTCGCTCATCATCACGTTTCGGGGTCTGGAAATGTCACCACAATAACAGACCGGTGTGTAAAACTCTCGGACGTATTTTAAAGATTCTATGCCGCGAACTTTAATTTTTTCACATACTTTTGAAAAGCCAGCATTTAGTTGATCCTGCACTCTAAAAAAATGCTGGGTTAAATATAACCCAGCAATGGATGCTCTGCAGTGAATGGGTGCCATCAGAATGAGAGTCAAAACAAGCTGATGAAAAAAATCACAATAATCCACACCACTCCAGTCCATCAGTTAACATCCTGTGAAGGGAAAAACTGCGTGTTTGTAAGAAACAAATCCATAATTAAAGCGTTTTTAACATCAAACCGTTCCTTCCGGCTAATATATGAGTCCATAATCCATAATAACGCTTTTTCCGGTGAAAAAGCGTCTCGTCTGAATCAAGAGAGAATTATGCACAGATCAAACACCGTTTACAAGTGAAAACAGTTTTAAACATATATGTCAGTGGATTTTGATGTGAGAGGACAACAGGACAAGGACTTTTTCACTGAAGGAAGTGTTACTATGGTTGATGGGCTCATATTTTGTTCAAAAGCTACCGTTTAAGGTTAAAATGCCTTAATGATGGATTTGTTTCTTACAGACAAGCAGCTTTTGACTTCACAAGATGTTAACTGATGGACTGGAGTGGTGTGGATTACTGTGATGTTTTTATCAGCTGTTTGGACTCATTCTGACGGCACCCATTCACTGCAGAGGACCCATTGGTGAACAAGTGATGGAATGCTACATTTCTCCAAATCTGTTCCCATTAAGAAACAAACTCATTTAGATCTAGGATGGCCCAAGGGTGAGAAAATGTTCAGCAAATTTTCATTTTTGGGTGAACTATTCCTTTCATGTTAAATGGCGAACCTATAGCCTGACACAATTAATGTTTTAATTTATTAAAGGTGTTTCCGTTTGTTTCTATTCATCATGGTGGCAGTAATCCATCAAATGAAAGAAAAGAAAATTATAATGGCCATATTTCTCAACGTGCTCCATACTTTCTGCATTTTAAAGCATTGTAAGTATTGCCTCCGACGACCTGCAAGATGGAGATTTGCGCTGTGAAAATCACACCGGACAGATAGTTTTTTTGGTTGCATTTGCGACATTACTTGATTTTGCATCGTTCCTTTAGTCAGTCGGGTGCTAAAACAGCACAGCGTGTAAATAAACGTGGGTGCAGTTCTTTTCTTAATTTGCCTTGTAAAGAAAAGAGAGGTTATGTTATTGTTTTCTTGTTAAAAATGGCAGGATCGTCTCAACAGAAAATAAATATAAAACGTAATTATTGATTTCAATCCTGCAATGTGAATGCAAAAGAATAAAAGCTTATTTCCACCGTTAAGAGGTGTTAAAGGGAATATTTTTGTGATCCGTTCAGTGACTTCACATGGAGTGTTAGAGCACAGTTTGCTTTAACAGAGTCTATGACAGTATATGACAAAGCATCGGGGGGGGGCTTCGGTGGGTGGAAAGGTGACATTTCGCTCAGACAAGCTGCTGTAACACCCTTTAATTAACTCAATTAGAATGTAAACAACAAGCGTATCACCGCACCAATCATATGCTTTTAGAATTACTGGCTGTCACTCTTGAGTCACTTATACTGTGTGGTTGAAGCTACAGCAGAACTTTAGTTCACTAGAGGCTGGTTAGTTCAGAAATCATGATTTTATGACACATAGTTTATCTGTGTCCGTTCATCCAAAAAAGAAAAAAAAGTGTCATAATTTATTCATCCTTATTTTGGTCCAAACCAATATGCTGTCATTTTTAACTATGGTTCATAGTGACCTAATCTTTCAACCTCAAAAAGGACAGAAAAGTACATTAATTCACTCAAATTTGTTCGTATCACAAGTCATGCTAAATAGTCCAAGCTGCTATACCTTGTGCAACCATTTTTTAATTAAAATTTTAAAAAGTGGTTGTGTTCAGAATTAAATACTGACTTACTGTACACTATATACTGCATACAAGTGTTTTAATTTAGTTGTATTTATATATACACTAATATAGTATTTATTTTATATTTTTATTTGTAATTTTAATTTAATTTGTAATAATTTTATGTGCTTTTATCATTTCTATATATATTAGTTTGAGTATTTTTAATTTAATCTTATATTTTATTTCAGCTTTATTTCAATTATTTGTAAGTTATAGTTTTACTGCATACTACCACTATTTTTTTTTCTATCTCAATAGTCCTCAATAAATATGTTCACTATAAGTATGGTATATTTTTGTCACATGACTGCACTAAGTTCGCCACATGACATCATTTAGTGTCATGTGAGTGATTATTGTGCATTTTGAACTGGACTTTGTGATATATATATATATATAAATAAACAGCATACAGGTTTGGATTGACCTGAGGATGAGTAAATTAGTGGGTGAACAATTCTTAAAGGTTTGGTTTAGATCTTGGTCTAAAGATTATAATTAGCTCAACCACAAGTTGGCACCTAATATTTAAGATAATTAGTGAGAACTCCATACAAGCTGTTAATGCATAAAGTGGCTCATTGTTTCAAAGGTACAATAAAATTAAACATTTTCTATATTTCAGTTTATTAAAACTGACGTTTTAATGAGAGATTAACTTGACATTGGGTCAATTTTCTTCAATGCACACACTTCAAAACCTTCAGCCGTGTTCATTAGCTCCGCTTAATCAGTTTCCCTGAAAAGCCTTTCATATTGTAACACAGGTCTGCCACTTAGTAGCATCTAACAGATTCTTGCTTATTAATATATTTTTATTAAACAAGCTCAATATTTGATAGATTAAAATGTCCAGAAAGTAAATGTTCAATCAACCATGTGGCCATAAAAACCAGCCACTGTTGTGGTTTGAGTCTTCAATCTACTTTAAGATGTAACACAATCTTTATGACTCACATGGCAAATTGAATACTGTGAGCCGCATGTAAAAAAAAAAATATTCCTCTCACTTTTCACTCTGTATGCCAAATGTTGCATCTGTCTTTGTAAATATAAAATTTTCATTCTCACTTTGACACTATTTTTACACTAGATTTGCTGATATGAATCGTCATATTTCACGAAGGACAGATGGGCCTGATATTGTCAATGATTTGAACCGGACATGTCACATGACTGATTGGTGTAATCTGTTCAAACTGTCTGCGTACATGTTTTATGCTCTAATGAGTCATTAGTCTTTTAGCAGGCTGGTTATAATGGACTTCAGAATTAAAGCTGGTATTAAATAGAAATGCTTGGGAAAATCTTACTGAACTTTTTGAACCCCCATGGCAAGTACCTCAGAAACTTGTGACACCGTCTTGTTTTAATTTATGTTTTCATTTTATGTAAAACACCTATTTTTATATTATTTAAGAGATTTTATATCTGTGAATGTTCTTGTGTTTATGTGCATCATGGACATGTTTAGATCAAAGTTTTTTTTTTGGGGTTGAAAACATTGGATTTCATACGTTTGCATTGGTGGATTTGGTGTGACGACAAAAAGACTTGCGAATATGTTTTGCATCAATACTGAAACTTTTCTTTCCCACATTCCTGAATGTCCAAACCGAACAAGAGACATTCAAGACTGAAACGGCTAAAAGCCTAAACAACTGCAGAAATCATGTAACTGAACCACAATAGATGACAAGAGGGACTTGGATAATGAAAACAAGAGCAAAATCCGGTCTCTGTCATTGATTACTAATCACTGAAATGTGTTTGACCACATGGTTGGATTGTCACTGATTTTAACAAAAAGCCTTTAAACCATCATGTGTTTCTATCCAATTAAATTGAAGCATCTGTAATGAATATTTGTCTTTGTTCATTTCACGGCTGGATTTTAAAAATCACTCCAATCCTTAGAGTTCAGAGGATTTGGTCCAGTGTTATTCTGTGCATGTGAACACAGAGATTTGATTGAAATGAGAGTATCTTGCACACGGTATTATGTAACCTCAGATTCAAGGATGCAAGATTAAGTACACTCTCAATCCACAAACGGATTGTTGTTTGACTTGTCATTCAGGTCTTTCCTGGAAAATCTGCAACAAACCTTTTTTTGAGAAATACAAGCATGCCATTTAATGTAAAACGGAAAACTTGTAACCCAGTGAATCAAGAACAACTGGCAGCCAGTGGGCGCTTTCAGGTTTAATTCTGCACATACTAGTGTACACCCAAAAAAATGTAGATTTGCTAACATTTACTCACCCTCAGGTCATCCAAGATGTAGATTAATTTGTTTCTTCATCAAATTTGGAGAAATGTAGCATTACATCACTGCCTCACCAATGGATCCTTTGCAGTGAATGGGTGCCGTCAGAATGATAGTCCAAACAGCTGATAAAAACATCACAATAATCCACAAGTAATCCACTTCAAGAAACAGAAAGCTGTGTGTTTGTAGGAAACAAATCCATCATTAAGGTATTTTAACTTCAAACCATTGCTTCCAGCTAAAATACGAGTCCTCTATACATCTAGTGATAAAGACATCTTGTCTAAATCAGGAGAGAAATATGCACAGATCAAGCACCGGTTAGAAGTCAAAATAGCCCAAAACAGTTCTAAACAAATATGTTGATTTTGATGTGGACTTTTTCATTTGAGAAAGTAATATTATGGGTAGAGGACTCTTATGGATTAAAGTTAAAATATCTTAATTATGGATTTGCTTCTTACAAACACACAGCTTTTCACTTCGCAAACCGTTAACTGATGGACTGGAGTTGTGTGGATTACTTGTGGATTATTGTGATGTTTTTATCAGCTGTTTGGACTCTCATTCTGATGGCACCCATTCACTGCAGAGGATCCATTGGTGAGCAAGTGATGGAATTCTACATTTCTCCAAATCTGTTCTGATGAACAAACAAACTCATTTACATCTTGGATGGTGGGGGGGAGGCTCGAGGAGTAATTTTTTAGCAAATTAAAATTTTTGCCTGAACTAGTCCTTTAAGATGCCGTCACATTTACTGTTGTATAGCAAATTGTCATGTGCAGATTCAGTCATTTTAATAAAAAGACTTGTGAAATTACTGCATTGACCCACAAAAATATGCTTGGTTTGTAAGTGATTTTTGAATGAGTTGTGCTTCATACTGTACATCCCTATTTACAATGGAAAATTGAACTTTTTCTCCATGAAATATTACTTCTTTAGGGTTATTAATTTAAACAAAACATTAACCCTAAACCCCAAGCCCTAGCAACTACATAGCAACACCCTGTCAACCACTCACAACATCCTAGCATCAACTAGTCAACTTTTGCATGTGCGAACACTAGCATTTTCTTTAGAAAAGCACAAATGTGGACTTAACAAAGCTTTCACTTCAGTGTGTGACTTTAAAATCATTCCAGTCACTGTTTTAGCACATTATTTGTTAGCAAACACTTTTTGTTGCCAACACAGGACATTGACTTGCATAAAATCTCTTGACAATTCGCGCCGGGAGGCCCGTGGTTATTTGCTAGGAAATAACAATAATTAAGAATAGTGACCTTAAAAAAATGCTCTCCATAGTCAATAGCATTTTGTGAGTTATCCACTTCACCACCTCAGATATATACTATTGACCACGGGGCGTACATGTATTAAATCCTTTATAATCTGAGCGCTTTTAAAAGTTTCCCATTTAGCAGCTGAACCTCACCGTGGTGAACAGCACCAGTCCAATTACTCTAAATATTAAATCACCCCTGAGCAACAAAAGCACACTGGCTAAACGGAGACCTCCGTCCAGCAACAGCCAATTCTGCACATTTCGCCAACTGACATTATGCAGAATCTGCACTTCCGTCTCTGAATAATTGGTCAATTTGGCCAGTTTCCCCTCACGGTTCGAGAATGATAAATATGTTGTTGTGGAGGATGAACACAATAGCCTGCCAAGCACCCAGCAGAAACCTTAGCAGGTAGGATGGATTTTACTGTGGGATGCTTGCAAAGTCCTTGTTTACTGGCCTCTCCTCATTTAATATTAAACACAGGAGTTATTAAAGCAACCATCAGCAAGAGCTATTAAAAAACGACAGGGGTGGACTGAAAAAAGAGATAGAGCTAGGCAGAAGAGAAAAAATAACTCGTGAAATGAGAAGAAGCTGCATAATGTTGTGCATTTGGGTGAATTTTAAAACTCAAAGTATTGATTTGTCTGTGCGTCTATCCGTCTGGCTGTCCATGCATCACTTCCTCGATCCATAAATGCATCTGTATGTCCTCTTTGAGCTGCTTCTAAGCATAATTGACAGAATATATATCACTAAGTGTCAAAGGCATCGTGGCAAAGTGCCATCCGAATACAAACAGAGGCCTCGCTAAAGAGTTTTGGGCACCGGTCCTGCTCAGTGCGTCTGAGGAAATGAGAGAGTCCTTGGTAATTATTGTCATGGATGAAATTATACACAGCTGGTGCAATTAGTCAGGAATTATCAAGATTCATTATTCATGCTGTGAGTCCTGCATTGTGCAAACAGCCAATTACATGACACCGTGTCCAGATTGCACAAAGATGCATATAGGTATGGGTTTGGAGACGGGTGTACAATTGTATTAAACAAATGTAATGCAATATTATTATACATAATAATTAAGCTTAATGCGAATTTGCTGGTGCTTGTGCCTAATTGAACTTTTGTTTTTGTTATTTCAGTCTGTTTATCATTTGGTTCAAAAAGACTTTGAATAGAATGAGTCTTGCTTTTATTAAACTTTAAAAGCTGTCCTCATTCACTTTCTTTGTTTAGAAAGGAGTGTTTGGGATGTTCTACTTAACATTTTATGTGTTGTATGGAAGAAAGCATTACAGACACATCTAGTGCACTCGAAATATGTTTGATCTGACCTCCTAAATCCTTTATTTTTTTAACTGTATGGAAATATATTTTCACATATATTTTTTAATTTATTTCAAATTATACAAAATATATGTCCAAATATCCCCCCACCCAAAAAAAAACAAAAAAAACAAACAAAAAAAAAAACAATATCGGTTTGGATGCTTCCTGCCCAAGAGTAAACACAACAAATTAGAAATATCTTACTGTTTCTAACAACCATCAGCACCTTCAAATAGAAATATATATATATTTTTTTTCGATTCAGTGGGTTACCAAACCATAGCACAATAATTCCCCAGTCTTTAAGCAAATTCAAGCGCTTTGAGAAAAGAAACTTGGCTCAGGACTCCGGACTTGAATTAATGTGAAAATGAATGATTTATTTGTGGCATAAAATATCACTGTTTTGTAAAATATGTCTGCCTGTTTAAAAAAAAAAAAAAAAAAAATCAAATGTGGTGTTTACCTTACAATTCACGTTGTCATAAAAACAACTGGTCAATAAGCGCATTAAGTCTCACGAACCTAAAGTATTACAGTTACATTTTCCATTTGAAATGAAACATCTCCTAGAAATGATTCGCATTTCAGTGAGTCAGTTGTGAATCAGACTGAGTGAGTCTGATTCAAACAGCCAATCTTTGTAACTGACTCACTAAAAATAATTAGTTCATAAGAATCATTTGTCCGAGAATCGGACATAACGGGTCGCGCTGTGTTCGTTGTTCGGAGCAGGAAAGTGCACGCGTATGGACTCACATAGGCTACAGTTTCACGACTTTTGTACATTAGATTTTAAATTATTGTAACCATTTTCGTTTTAGTCGCAGTCTGGAGCCACATCTAACGCACACTGTCAGTACGAAATTCCGCAGTTTTTCGACCTTTTTAAACACATAAAATTCGATAACAACTGTAATCACCCTGATAGCACACATACATCACAGAGACGTCTATTTGACGTCTGCATTTACATCTGCAAGACTTTTTTTTTTAGAGTTTTTTCTCATCTGCAATATGTCTATAGGACATTTCCTATCAGATGTCAAATAGACGTTTAGAAGATGTCTTTAAGATGTTTATGAGTTAGAATGTATGTAACACTGACATCTTAAAGACGTCTATCAGATGTTTGTACACAGCAGATGCTTTCCAGATAAAGAGATCTTTAACAGACATCTTGCAGACGTACCTGTGCTATCTGGGTTAATAGTTTCCTCTCTAACCTCCGAACTGACCACCAGCGAGGAGTCTGACCGCAAAATATTACACGATCCGCTCAACAAAGATGATCTGTCATGAATATGAGTCCAGAGTGTTCCATAATGGAATTGTCACAGATCCGTGTTTTTTATCATTATGGGTTTGTAGCTGCGCTCGAGTTTGAGCGTATAGAGGTGAGAGATGATGTTCGGAATGATCGTAACGGAACAGACACGGCTTATGAGCCGCTTTCAGGTGCTGAATGGAAGACATAATGATTCTGGACAGAAATGCTTCTTATTTTTTTTTTTCAAACTACAGTCAGTCACGGTGCTGAGCGCTTTGATACTCTGACGAAGCAGCTTTTAATATGAGTCCTGTATTCGTTTGTGTGAAGTTGAATAAAGCGATATGATAGGCTATTCATGATGTAACATGCAGGACATTCTGTATAAATCAAAAGATTAACAAATACATGACTGTTTAACCTTGAAGCAGAGCACTGGAACGATGCTATCATTATTAACAAGTTTTTGATTTAAATGTTTTTATAAATATACACTAGAATAAAGACTAGGACAAAAACTAAATAGGCTCAATAAAAACTACTTTAGTTTTTGTATTTCCAATCAATTCTGGATGATCTGATTTAATTAATCTCCTAAGCCTACAATGTTTTATACTTGTCTTCGGTCGGAGAGAGAGCGGGAAAAGGCAATTGTGGGCATGTCATATAATAAGTCACGTGATCACTCTCTTGCCGCTTGTTTGCTCTAGTCTCCGCCTATTTCCTCTACACCAATGAAACTGCAAGAGTTCTCATTACTGCAGCTGCACTGGTGCTGGGAATGAATATTTATTGTTTGTTTACACTTATAATTCGATTCTCTTGAAAATAAAATGATAGGCCTACGTTTAGTCCTGGTTCACCTGTTATTTTTTTTACAAGTTTATAGTCTCAGACAAATGAAGATCTGCTGCAAGGAAACAACGGTTCGACACCTGTACTGAACTGTAATGGGCAACATACCTCCTATAACAGGAAGAACCAGGTATGCTTCATCATCACATCCTATTTTTGGTTTGTTTAGATGTCTTTGATGCGTTTTGCATTCATATTTCAGTCAAACTGCACCAGAGTTCATTAGGAAGCTGAAAAGGTGGGTCTCGGTCTGCTTGTTTGGTGCACACCAAGGTTCAGATGGAAGCATTCATACTTACTCAAATGAACAGCACTAATATAGCAATCATGTCAGAATGAATTTTTGCTTTAGGCTAGTCCAGCATGGCTTGCCAAAAGACAGCCAGGCCACAGTAGTAGCTGGTTGTGAACTTTCATCTTTCTCTTTCAGAGAAAAAAAAAAAAAAACTCTTGTGTGGTTGTGATTATTTGCTGTTTTAGTTTGAGCCTCCTCTGGGCTCGCTAATAGGTGTCTGAATGTTTCAACACCATTAAGAAATTTAGAGGCTCTTGTCTTTATTTCTTTTCTTTTTTTTTGTACAAGTGTTAGAAGGAGATAATAAAGTGGGGAAAAATGGCATATCTTCTCTGGGTATTTTATCACTATAAGTGATCCAGCAATAACATTTTATTGTATTTTTGTTTCAACATAGATTTTTCAGACTTGTATTTCGAAAGGAGCAAAAGCTTGTCTGATAATACAATGATACAACACCATTTTTACAGCAATTACACTGTCTCTGTGAAACGTTGCAAAGCAACAAAAATGTTGCATTTAGTTGATCTAAATGATGGCAGCTCCTATGATTGATTGATTGATTCTGTGCAAAATCTTAAATTTAACATTATTTCAATACATTTGTTTCTCTTGGACTTGCTTCCATAATCATGACCCGCTCGGTCAAGTTCAAAGGTTAAAGGCTGCTATTTAGACCGTTAAAGGATTTACCCTTGTCTAATATATTCAGGTAACGCATCTAAATTCATTCACTGTCATTCCAGAGTCATCTAGAACATCAAGACCGATGTGGGAGTCTTCAGGGGATGTACTTGTTTGGCATTTAATTATCTTCCTCTGATTTTCAAATTACTTTTCTTTTTCATAGCAAAACTAATAATAATAGACAGTGCTGGATCATGAAAGATTAGATTTGCTTGTCTGGAGACAGCCAAGAGATGGCCTGTTCTATATTCAAATGATATGCGATTCCCACCCACTGCTTTAAAAACACTGAAAAATAAAAACACTTGTAAGGCAATTAAAGAGAATATATGCTCAGGTTTTCAGGGAATGGTTTTTCCATGGCTGGCTTCTTCACTATAAATAGTTTTGATGCTGATTCTTATTCAGAATGAAGATATTCCTGTTTTAATATCAGCTAAAAGCCCTTTGCAAGTGAAATGGTTTTTAATGGAAATGGCATTATGGGGCTGTTCAGTTAATTTTAGTTTTTAATTTCTTTTCCACATATTACTTTAAAATGTCTTTATAATTTAATTTTATAATACATTTATTCATTCAGGTAAGATACTATTTTTTTTTTTATGAATGTTTTGAATCCGTTTTTATTATATTTCTTGCTTTAATTTTAATTTTAAAATGTTAGTTTTTTTTTGTTTTTTTTTGTGGTTTGTTTTTTATACCAGTGGTTCTCAAATCTCATCACGAAGTACCCCCAGCACTGCACATTTTGTATGTCTCCCTACATCTGATACACTCACTTCAGGTCTTGCAGTCTCCACTAATGAGCAGATGAGTTGAATCAGGTGTGATAGATGAGGTAGACATACAAAATGTGCAGGGCTGGGGGTACTCCAGGACAGATATATATATCATAAATTTAAAAGTTGCCTTGGTGTCACGGGTTGGTGCTATAAGGAGCACAAGACAATGGAGAATTTCAAATCACAGTCTTTTAATAGGAATTGACTGGACAAACTCAGGGAAAATGCAGCGCAACCAACATCAAACAATAACTGGCAAAGTACTGAAGATAACAGGGAGAACTTATACAGAAACTAAACGAGGGAACAAATTAGATTCTTAACGAACACAGGTTAACTGAATGAACTAATCAAAGGAGAGACTAGGTAGGGTTGGAGCTGAACTCTGCAGGACTGCGGCTCTCTAGGACAGAAATTGCCTACCCCTGGACTAGGTCAATGGAAACAAAACTAAACAAGATAACATAAAATGAAGGAAACACAAGTCCATATAATGTGACACTTGGCAACTAGCTGAAAAGTTTTTAAGTTAACAACTTTATTAATCCCACAAGGGGCAATTCAAGTAGGGTAGTAGCATCATATAACAACTTAATACAAACATAAGATATCACCTAGACAATACAAAGAGATAAGTAAAAACACAATCGAGCATGCTTCATAATAAATTCCATACATGATAAGAAAAAAAAAATGACTAAAACTTTGAATTGCAAAAACGTATAGCCTCTGGAACAAAAGTGAATTTATATCTATTAGATGAACATTTAATGCTTCTGAATCTTCTTCCAGAGGGCAATACCTCAAAGTAAACCTTCAAGGGGTGAGAGTCATCTCTGCCGGGTTCAGACTACACAATATTTTTGTCGGTCACGATAGTCACTGTGTCAGATTACACGATTTTGACTCCTAAAATCTTGTCGTGTCGTGGACAAGAAACATGTAGGACTACACGTTGCTTCCCTACCATTCATCGCGTGCCGTCTTTAACGACGTGTGTGATGTCATCGAGAAGGCAGAACTAGCGACTGACTTCTGAAAACAAGAGTGTAAACGTTGCTGAAGCGCTTCTGCTATCGTTCGCCAGCATTTTTCTTTCTTTGCTCTTTCGAGGTAGTCCCTCGATGACACATCATACAGGCAAGAGTACTGTTGCCACAGCTCCACGAACCTTTCCTCCATCTCATAATTCCACCTAGCAGCACCATCATCTCTCTTTCGTTTTGCCATGTTTGAAACCTGTGTATGAATGAGCTTCTGTGCTGCTATTGGTCAACGTCACCAATGTGACAGAACTCGTCGTGGATGATGGAAAAAAAAATTAAACATGCTAGTCTTTCTGTCGTGATGACGTGAAGCATCGCAGATGCGGAATCGGTTGTCGTCCACTATGACACTACACGTGCTGAAACGATGGAATCTTGCGTTCCGACACCCATTGTCGTTTACGAATCCCCACGACACCCTACGTCAAGCAAATCGTGGCAAAATCGGGCTAAAATCGTGTAGTCTGAACCGGGCATAAGAGAGAGTGAAGCGTACCAGCATAAAAAAGAAAAACTCAAGATACTCTCAATAAAAGTAGCATAAAAAGTTCAGTATATTATTATTATTTTTATTTTTTTATTTTTTGTACACCGAAAGAGTTAAATTTCCTAAGAGCGTACATTCTTTGATTCACTTTCTTAATAATGGCCTCTGTGTTCTGCTGGAACTTTAAGGTAGTATCAAAGGTAGTTCCAAGATACTTGTACTCCTGTACCCTTTCAACTTCTTTTCCATAAAAATACACAGGTTTCACCTTTGAGGCGTTTTTTTCTAAAATCAATTACCATCTCTTTCTTTTTAGTAATATTCAGTTGTAGTTCAGCTTCTTTGCACCACTCAAATAACTCATTGTGGTCGTTTCTGTCATCACATTCTGCCCTTGTTAACAAAGATAGAAAAACTGTGTCATCAGCATATTTAACTACATGACAGTTATCCTTAGTGCTGCGACATTAATTTGTATAGAGTATAAAGAGAACTGAAGACAGTACGCACCCCTGAGGAGACCCAATTGACGTAACAAGCGTATCGGACAACACTCCATTCAACACGACTCTTTGCTGCCGAAATGTCAAAAAATCTAAGATCCATAAAACTAAGTCGTGACTCATATCAAATTCACATACAAGTTTATTCGCTAAAATAATAGGATTCATTGTGTTGAACGCAGAGGAAAAAACAACAAACAGCATTCTAGCAAATGTGCCTCCATTCTCTAAATGTTGATGTGGTATTTAGGAGCAAAAGCTTTGCATCATCCACACCTCTTTTAGTGCGATATGCAAACTGTAAATAATCTAACTTATGACCCGTAACTGGGATAAGTTGTGACTTAACTTCCCTCTCGAAGGCTTTCATAGCTAAAGAAGTTAATGCAATAGGCCGAAAATTGTTATAAGAATGTGACTTCTCTCGCTTAGGAATAGGTATTATGTTAGACGTTTTCCATAAGGAAGGAACTACAGCTTGATCCAGGGATGCCGGAAACAGTGAGTGAAACACAACACTGAGCTGCTCTGCACAGTGTTTAAGTGTTCTCCCACAGATACCGTCTGGACCAGGCGCTTTGTTAACAGGTGTAGCTTTCAGCTGCTTCATTACATTAAAAAGATGCAAATTCAAAGGTAGAGGGCTCAATTTTTGTTTAAAATCATCAAGAACAGCACTTGTATCATGCTTCTCAAAACGTGTAAAAAAACTAATTCAGGTCATTGAACAAAAAATTACCATCAACATCCTTATTTACCACCGTTCCTTGCTTTGGTATACTAATATCCGCCATGTTCTTAATCCCATGCCAGACAGCCCTCATATCACCTTGAACGAATGTATTTTCTATTTTGCTTTTGTAATTTAGTTTAGCACATCTGATTGTTCTTTTAACCTCCTTATTGATCATTCAATAAAAATACTCTTTTCTTCATATTAAGAATATTTTTAAGCTCTTTGGTTACCCACGGTTTGTTGTTTGGAAACACTGTAAAACTTTTAGTGGGTATAATCGACTCAACACAACAATTAATGTAACTGGATACTACAAGAACGTGATCATTCAAGTCCAAACTATCATTTAAAAACAAGTCCCAGTTCGTAAACTCAAAGCAACTTACGAACTGGGACTTGTTTTTAAGTGATAGTTTGGACTTATAATGTTTTATTTTTATTATATTTTACTTCAGTTAACATTTATTTCAAGTAACGATTTTTTATTTTGATTCTTTTGGTTTCATTTCTAGTTTTAGTTAATAATAACAACCCTGATCCATTCATTTATTGGTTGATTGAACATTAGTGTGCATGTACATAATCATAATATTATCATAAAAGCTCATGGTAAAATCTGTGATGCACAACATCAGACAGACAGTACATCTGTGATCATGCACTGCTGGGACTTACGTAAGTTTTTGCAAAGAGCTTAACCTTTGTAGTTAGAGAAATTTTTATAGCTGCAAAATATTTTATGTGCTCCAATTATTGGCTAATACTTCCCTCTAGTACATTTATAAGTATTTAATTCAGCTGTGATAGTAAATCCTTGAACATTTTTCTTGGAGATTTCTCCTGTTTCCAGGGAAACCTTTCAGGAAACAGGCTGATCAAACCTTTGAGATACAAGGACAGCGGATTGATTTGTGTGGTACATGGAAAACGTAGCAACGGATCAGTTGTCCCTGACATTTCCCTCCATGAGCAAACATGCTTTGCCTGCTCCCTTTATGATAAATGACTGCTACGTCTCATCCAATAATCAAAAGCTATATATGGTAGACCATAGCTGGCCTTGGAATAGCCTGAGGACAGAGGGATAATATGTAACACTGTGACAGAGGACCGATTCAACTGTTTGCCGTTTATTGACACCACAGGTATCCAGATCTAATTTATACAAGGTAAAAGCAACACTCCATGAGAATAAAAACCTAAAATACTTAACTGAAGGGGAATAAAATCTAGAATCTAGATAGAGATTTACAAATGGGACTAGCTGAGTTGGCTTGTATACTTAATGTATTTTCCCCAAAAAATGTTTATAATAAGAGCTATTTACTTAGGCAAGCATTACTATTGTTATTCCTCATATACTGTTATTATTCTTCCTCCTCTAAGAAAACTTTGTGCTACAGACAGAACTGAAGCCTCTAAGTAATTGCATTTATGATGTTTGTGGCAATGCAATGGGCCGTAAATTAGCACAGAACTGAATTTTGTCATTTCATTTTTTTCGGAAAAATAAATGGATACATATGGAAACAAATTTTACTTACATATGCTCTATGTTGTTCTGAAAGACGATGTTAGAAACAATGAGGAGTGATGGATGGATATCTATATCTAAAATTTGATGGATTGATGGATATCTAGATCTAAAATTTGATGGATGATGGATGGATAGCTAGATCAAAAATGGAATGGATGGATGGATATCTAGATCTAAAATTGGATGGATGGATATCTAGATCTAAAATTGGATGGATGGATGGATGGATGGATGGATGGATATCTAGATCTAAAATTTGATATATGAAGGATGGATAGCTAGATAAAAAATGTCATGGATGGATAGATATCTAGTTCTAAAATTTGTTAGATGATGGATGGATGAATGATATCTAGATCTAAAATTGGATGGATGATAGCTAGATCTAAAATTGAATGGACTGATATCTAAATCTAAAATTTGATGGATGGATATCTAGATCAAACATTTCATGGATGGATGGATGGATGGATATATAGATTTAAAATTGGATGGATGGATGATGGATATCTAGATCTAACATTGGATGAATGGATATCTAGATCTAAAATTTGATAGATGATGGATGGATATCTAGATCTAAAATGTGATAGATGATGGATGGATGGATGGATATCTAGGTCTAAAATTTGTTAGATGATGGATGGATGAATGATAGCTAGATCTAAAATTGAATGGACTGATATCTAAATCTAAAATTTGATGGATGGATATCTAGATAAAAAATGTCACGGATGGATAGATATATAGATTTAAAATTTGATGGATGGATGATGGATATCTAGATCTAAAATTTGATGGATGGATGGATATCTAGATCGAAAATTTGATAGATGATGGATGGATAGCTAGATCGAAAATTTGATAGATGATGGATGATAGCAAGATAAAAAATTTCATGGATGGATAGATATCTAGATCTAAAATTTGATGGATGGATGGATATCTAGATCTAAAATTTGATAGTTGATGGATGGATGGATAACTAGATCTAAAATTCAATAGATGATGGATAGATGGATGGATAGATGATATCTAGATATAAAATTTGATAGATGGATGGATGGATAGCTAGATCAAAACATTTCATGGATGGATTGATATAGTTCTAAAATTGGATGGATGGATATCTAGGTCTAAAATTTGTTAGATGATGGATGGATGAATGATATCTAGATCTAAAATTGGATGGATGATAGCTAGATGTAAAATTGAATGGACTGATATCTAAATCTAAAATTTGATGGATGGATATCTAGATCAAACATTTCATGGATGGATATATAGATTTAAAATTTGATGGATGGATGATGGATATCTAGATCTAACATTTGATGGATGGATGGATATCTAGATCTAAAATTTGATGGATGGATGGATATCTAGATCGAAAATTTGATAGATGATGGATGGATAGCTAGATCGAAAATTTGATAGATGATGGATGGATAGCTAGATCGAAAATTTGATAGATGATGGATGATAGCAAGATAAAAAATTTCATGGATGGATAGATATCTAGATCTAAAATTTGATGGATGGATGGATATCTAGATCTAAAATTGGATGGATGGATATCTAGATCTAAAATTGGATGGATGGATGGATTGATATCTAGATTTAAATTTGATAAATGAAGGATGGATAGCTAGATAAAAAATGTCATGGATGGATAGATATCTAGTTCTAAAATTTGTTAGATGATGGATGGATGAATGATATCTAGATCTAAAATTGGATGGATGATAGCTAGATCTAAAATTGAATGGACTGATATCTAAATCTAAAATTTGATGGATGGATATCTAGATCAAACATTTCATGGATGGATGGATATCTAGATCTAAAATTTGATGGATGGATGGATATCTAGATCTAAAATTTGATTGATGATGGATGGATGATGTCTAATTCTAAAATTGGATGGATGGATATCTAGGTCTAAAATTTGTTAGATGATGGATGGATGATATCTAGATCTAAAATTTGATGGATTGATGATGGATGGATGGATTTATATCTAGATCTAAAATTTGATGGATGGATGGATGGATCTAAAATCTGATAGATAGACAGACAGACTGACTGACTGACTGACTGACGGATGGATGGATAGATCTGAAATTTGATAGATGGTTGAATGGATGATGGATGGATTAATATCTAGATCTAAAATCTGATGGATGGATGGAAAAATTGTATTGATAGATAGACAGACTTGGATGGATGGATATCTAGATCTAAAATTTGATAGATGAAGGATGGATAGCTAGATAAAAAATGTCATGGATGGATAGATATCTAGTTCTAAAATTTGTTAGATGATGGATGGATGAATGATATCTAGATCTAAAATTGGATGGATGACCGCTAGATCTATAATTGAATGGATGGATATCTAGATCTAAAATTTGATAGTTGATGGATGGATGGATAACTAGATCTAAAATTCAATAGATGATGGATAGATGGATGGATGGATGATATCTAGATATAAAATTTGATAGATGGATGGATGGATAGCTAGATCAAAACATTTCATGGATGGATTGATATAGTTCTAAAATTGGATGGATGGATATCTAGGTCTAAAATTTGTTAGATGATGGATGGATGAATGATAGCTAGATCTAAAATTGAATGGACTGATATCTAAATCTAAAATTTGATGGATGGATATCTAGATCAAACATTTCATGGATGGATGGATATCTAGATCTAAAATTTGATGGATGGATGGATATCTAGATCGAAAATTTGATAGATGATGGATGGATAGCTAGATCGAAAATTTGATAGATGATGGATAGATACAGACAGACAGACAGACAGACAGACAGACAGACAGACAGACAGACAGACAGACTGACAGACAGACTGACAGACAGACTGACTGACAGACTGACTGACAGACTGACTGACAGACTGACTGACAGACTGACAGACTGACTGACTGACTGACTGACTGACTGTGACTGACGGATTGATAGCTAGATCAGAAATTTCATAGATGGATGAATGGATCTGAGATTAGCAGTTAAGAGGGACATTATTGCAAATGTGCAATTATCAGTCACCAAAAATCCTTCTCCGTCAATTCAATTATTTTCTGTCTTTCCCTCCTAATTTTTTATCACTACACATTTTTGTGCTGATTTCTGCCTTTCACTGGCTTCTTAACTTAACAAAAGCTGCTGAGAACAAGGAATCGTGGTCTGTGTGGATGAAGCCCCATCCATCATATGACCTCCTCTGAGAAACACAAACTACCGCGAGAAGCGGAAAAGTGCTGCTGGGGTGAATTCTCATCTTTGTCTGTCATAATCTTTGCATTTGGGAAAGACCCATCAGTAAGTGAGATCTAGAAGTAAGAGACTCATGTTTCTGTCTGTCCATCATCGTTTCCAAATCTCCACTGGAACAGTGGTGTGAATTGTCTCTTTTGTTGCCGTTTCACGGCATGTTTCATTGCATGTTCTGTCAGATCAGGGGTTTCTCAATTAACTAATTGATGCAGATGAGCAAAGGGCAATAGTCGAGGAAGATGTTGATGCAGTGTGGTTTATTAGTGGTAGAACAAAGCAGATGGCATTTTTTACACAATATTCTTCTTAAAGAGCTCAAATACGGAGAAATCAATTTTTTTTCTTGGTCTTTTGAGAATAAAGAGCATTTTATTTTGCTCTTCTTTTAGAGGTCAAAACTCCCCAATCAGTTCAAAAAGACTATTGGTAATACACTTCAAAAACGTTAGTTGTGATACATCGTTACGCAAATATGTGGCGACAAATGTCTTTATCATTGAATCATTAATTCAACCAGTTCATTCGAAATACTGATTCACTCAGTAAAGAAACGTGAATGAGTGAGTTCCTGAATCAATGAACTGATTCATTCAAAACATTGATTCGTTTAGGAACACAAGTATTGTGCTGCTTGGAGAGGTTCAGCTGTTAATTTCACAGTGGCGAAATTAGTGTTTGTAAGTACTTGAAAGAGCAATACAATACACAATGTTTTTTTGTACTCTACACAAACAAGTTTCTATTTCACAGCTTAATGTTTTTATTTTAAATCGTATCTCTTTTTTAACAACGTCCCAGATTTCAGTCCGATTCTGTGCAGTTTAAGTAGCACATTTCAGCACAGATTGTTTTGTGAACCTGTTAATATGTAATTCTGGCTCTGAAAATCGGCTGTTATTTTAGCATTGCACAGATAAGACCTTTTTTTTTTTTTTTT
>NW_015540844.1:10539-17165 GCF_001515605.1 Sinocyclocheilus anshuiensis | reverse complement strand
CACAAATAAAGCCTTTTTTTTTTTTTTTTTTGAAAACTGCAAACACGGCTAACAGGCAAAACTAATTATATAAACAAATCATGTCTTTAAATAACACTTACTTACACCCTCATACTCTTGTCTAACTTTGATTTTCTTTTTCTTTTTGAGGCGCTTAACATTTCACTTTTATCTGTCTAATGGAAAAGTCGTCTCTGGCAATTATTCATAACTAAGCAAAATCAATAGCAGAAGAGCATGGTTACCACAGCAGAAATGTAAGAAAAATGGCAATGGGTCATATTTCATAGAATTAGACGTCTATTAAGTATGTGAAGACAAATAAATAAATGAATGAATGAATAAAGATGAGATGAGATGATATGACATGATATATGATACGATATATACGTTAAAGGTCCAAATAAAATAGTAAAGAATTATAAAGAATGATTTTTGCCTCCGTTTAATATTGTAAATGACTTCTAAATAACCCCAACAACAAACCCCTAAAATTCCTCAAATATGATCTATAGAAATGTTGTTCCATGACCAACAAAGATGTGGATCCAAGAACATCTACTTTGTTAAATCACATATGAAATACAATATAACAGTCACGTTAAGCAAAAGGCCTGATTTATCATGTGACCCCATCTGAGCAAAATGTGAAAGAAGATTTTACAGCTCCACTTTTGGAAATCCATTTCAGAAAATGTCATAAAAAGTAGACTCCAGAGAGCGAATTTGTTTGAGGAGAATAAAAGAAGAAGAAAAAAAACTGAAGAAAGAGGCCAAAAGTGAGGGATGAACACTTTATCTCTCCTGTCAAATTCAGAATGTGATCCGTCACTGGGGAAAAGAGAAGTTTTTTGGCAGGTGGACGCTTTCCATTTTGATTCTGAAAGGAGTGACTTATGCCCCTTCCGCTGAGACAAATGTCCATAACTTTTTTTATTCTTTTGGGATGTTTTGGGAGAAAGGGGGAGAATGTAAATGAGCTAATTCAAGTTTGCAGGAACAGAAGTTGAGTAAACGGATGGCAGGTGCTTGTGTAAACTCTGACCTTTAGAGTCTTAATTACCACATGGAAATGAAACCTCACTGAAAACTGATTCACAAAGATGCATTAAATTGATCAAGAGTGACAGTAAAGGAATTTTTCAAATAAATGTTGATTTTGAACTTTTTATTCATGAAATAATCCTTAAAATGTATCATGGTTTTCACAAAAATATGAAACATCTCAACTGTTTGCAACATTGATAATAATAAGAAATGTTTCTTAAGCAGCAAATCAACATTTTAGTATGATTTCTGAAGGATCATATGACACTGAAGACTAGAGTAATGATGCTGAAAATTCAGCTTTGATCACAGAAATAAATTACATTTTAAAATATATTCAAATAGAAAAGTTATTTTAAACTGTAATAATATTTCACAATATTACTGTTTTTACTGAAATTTTGTATCAAAAATATGCAGCTTTGGTAAGCACATGAAACTCAAAACATTGGAAAGGTAGTGTACTTCTCAAGTTGAGCTGTAAACTGAAGTTAAGTCTTGTTCTGTTGCCCCTGAAAATTGTGCTGTGTTATCAGTTTGATACAGGACAGATTTACACCCAGACTAATGCTGTTGGACAGTAAACATCACCCTTATCTTCATGTCAAAATCTTAAAGTTTGTGCCTAAACTGAATGTTTAACCTCAAAACAGAACAATACATAAGCGCAAATATATGTCCGTGTCGGAAAGTATTCAGACCCCCTTAAATTTTTCACTCTTTGTTATATAACAGCCATTTGCTAAAAAAGAGTGAAAAATTTAAGGGGGTCTGAATACTTTCCGTACCCACTGTATGTCCGTGTCCCTGAAAATAACCATTATATATAGACTAGTTCTGCAGAATGTGTCAAAATAGGACAACAAACTAACTACAACTGCTGGTCAGCATATTAGAAGTTTAAGAGTATAATACAATGATCAAACTATACACTAAAGGATGATCTTTTAACATCTTTCATTTGAAATAGTCAAAAGCTGTATACTGCTATACATATACAACTGAAGCAAACAATTAAAAAAAAATTAAAAGGCTTTATCAATGCCTAGAAGCACAAGTCTATTATTGCGAAGTGTAAGGAATTAGGTAGAACACAGACTCTCCCTGGAACAGGACGTCTCTCCAAACTGGATGAAAGAGCAAGAGGAAACTGGATGGAGAGGTGACTAACCCTAACCCTAACCCTAAGGCCACATGCAGTCATGACTGAGCTTTGCTAAAACGCACCTTAAAGGTTCTGATGCCGATGAGAGTAAATTGAATTATTTGGCCTCAACACCAAACGATATGTCTGGTGGAAATCCAATCCAGCTCAGCATCCAAATAACCGCATCCCTACAGTAAAGCATGGAGGTGGTGATTATCCTGTTATGAGGTGTTTCTCTGCAGCAGGGACTGGAGCACTTGTCAGGATAGAAGGAAAAATGGATGGGGCAAAATACTGTCAAATTCTTAAAGGAAAATCTGCTGTCCTCTGCCAGAAAGTTGTCAATGGGAAGAAGGTTTACCTTCCAACATGACAATGAGCCAAAGCACACAGCAAAACTGAGCACAAAGTCTTTAAAGGAGAAAAAGGTGAAAGTAATTGCATGGCCTCGTCAAAGCCCAGACTTAAACCCCATTGAAAATCTGTGGAATGACTTAAACTGTAGTCCACAAACGCTCACATCAACCTGAACTGAACTTGAGCAGTTCTGCAAAGAAGAGTGGGCAACTATTACCATGTCTCTAGCAGTGGCGGCTCGTGGGTTTTAAAATAGAGGAGGCACAGTAATTGTATTGGTCTGGGATCCCTGCCGATTATTATTATTATTATTATTATTATTTGCTTAACCACTTTAAAATGGCTTTTTGGTTGCTTTTAGTCAGAAAACGTAAAATAAAAAAAACGACACATACAGAAAGATAATATAATTTCACTTACCTGGCCTATCACTGGAAGCAAACATCCATCCCTTCTTAAAAGTCTGTGTTAAAAGAGCCGACTGCTGTAACGTTAGCCTATATCCAGCTTGGGCGTCTTCTCCCTTTATTTTTAATTTGTATATGTATTGTTTGAATGACAGCTTGGTAAATCTGTTGGCATCAAATATTCAATATTGCTACTCATAAGTACTTGGTACATTATCAGCGCAGCGGGAGACGTTCAAACTAATATCACGTAATTTACGTCTCTATGATGATTGGTTGATATCAGAAGCGAGTTTTCTTTTCTCAACACTCCTCAGCGCTGAAAGTGAACACTCGATGCTGATTGGCTAATTTTTTTTACCAACGGAGGCACGAGAGCTCAGCTCTCCCCAGGCCTCCCCCTACCCCTCTCTATCACCTAGAGGTTGTAATTACATCAGCAGATTCGGCACATTCGCGATAGAAAAGCGGCACTTTCCAACTTCAGTAACATGTTATGGTATTACAGCTGTGAAATTACAAACAAAAAATACACATTCTGAGACATGAATTGAAATGAATTGTGAATTTTATCAACATTAAATCATCCTCCTCCCATTTTCACCTCAAAATTTTGGAGAAGCTGTGCCTCCCCTGCCTGCCCCGACGAGCTGCCACTGGTTTTCGGTAACTTACACTGACGGAGAAATGAGCTGCGTGTCTTCTGATAGCCTATATCCAGCTTAGGCGTGTTCTCCCTTTATTTTTAATTTGTATATATACTGTTTGAATGACAGCTTGGTAAATCTGTTGGCATCAAATATTCAATATTGCTACTCATAAGTACTTGGTACATTATCAGCGCAGCGGGAGACGTTCAAACTAATATCACGTAATTTACGTCTCTATGATGATTGGTTGATATCAGAAGCGAGTTTTCTTTTCTCAACACTCCTCAGCGCTGAAAGTGAACACTCGATGCTGATTGGCTAATTTTTTTTACCAACGGAGGCACGAGAGCTCAGCTCTCCCCAGGCCTCCCCCTACCCCTCTCTATCACCTAGAGGTTGTAATTACATCAGCAGATTCGGCACATTCGCGATAGAAAAGCGGCACTTTCCAACTTCAGTAACATGTTATGGTATTACAGCTGTGAAATTACAAACAAAAAATACACATTCTGAGACATGAATTGAAATTAATTATCGTCCTCCTCCCTCTCAAAATGTTGGGGAAGCTGTGCCTCCCCCGATGAGCCACCACTGGGGCCCGTTCTTCGTACATCGCTAACTCGGTTAGCTGGATTTGATTGTTGACGATTTGGCATGATCTTGAATTGTTTGGTTCTTCGAAGCTCATTCTGACGAGTTGCTGTCATAGCAACAGGTCCGTAAACTTAAACCTGATCTGGAGCAGGCTTATTTCATGTAAACAGGATTAGATCGCATCTTTTTAAGCAGAATTGATACTTAAAATCTGTCCGCTACCGCCGCTACTTTATTACAAGAGTACCCTACTCATCCAGGGACAACAATTTAAAATAATAATAATTTTGAAATAATTTAAAGATAATATAACAGTGTTGTGTAGTCTTTAATACTATAGCCAGTTTTAGTCACTGAAATATTTGTTTTGACCCAGCGGTTGAGTTACTACCCAGAAGGTTGGGTTAACCCAACTGCTGGGTCAAAACAACCCAATTGCTGGGTTTTTCCCTATTTTACCCAGCACTGGGTTGTATTTAACCCAGCATTTTTTAGAGTGCATGATCTTGACCCTTAATTAAGAAATTTTAATTAATGCTGTCACGTAACAAATCTGTTTAAATCAAATATAAAATTAAATGAATTGCTAATTACTACATTGAAATAAAAATGTAAAGCCTGTACAAATATTAGAAATCGTGAATATAAATAATTGGGAATCATGTAAAAAATTTAAATAAAATAAAAACAGTGCACATTTCATTGATCTATTATAACATTTATGTAGTTTTGTTCGCTTGGCTGTTTCCTTATAAAAGTCCACAAATTTGTCAAGTTTTTCATCAGGTGTCTTTATTAATTATATGATGTCATTACGTTGCTGTCTTTCCGCCAGCCAATCGCTGCATTGCTGATCGTGGTTTCGAGTATCGATACATAGCCCCTTTTAAACCAACCCATGAACGCGCAATTATCTCAGATAACTCAATCCAGCCATACTAATCATCAACAACAGGTGCGTTCAAAGAACCAAATTAGCCAGATTCTGATTAGTGCGATGATATCATCTTGGATGTGACATTTCATCTCGGATGTAATAAGTGGCGTACGAAGAATGGGCCCCTGGTCTCTAGATGTGTAAAGTTAGTAGAGACCAATCCCAACAGACTAAAGGCTGTGATTTAAAGCAAAAGGTGGATCAAACAAAATACTGACACAAGGGCGTGATTCTTTTTCCAATTCTGTTTATTCATTTATTTATTTATGACGTGTTGGTGTTTTATCTTTCACTTGGATGTTGTAAGTTGCACTGAGTAAATACAGCTGGATAAAACAAAAACTATTCGTCTTCATTTCAGGCTGCAAAGCAACAAAATATGACTATTTTAAAAGGGGCTGATTCTTTTCTATACCCACTGTTTTTTATAACAAAGTTGTTTTAGTACATCAAGTTTTTCTTATTTTATTTTAGTTGAACTCTATTTTTATTTTTTTTTTACATAGTAACACAATTAATTATAATTAAATAAAAAAAAAACAATTACAATTAAATGATAAAATAATTACAATTAAATAACATTCAAGATCAGTATTTATGCAGACAAATTATGTGGATTTTGGATTAGACAATATGTTTTGTATGACACTTTTTCATTATGCTTAGATGAGCTAAAGGCCTTTAAATCAAGATTAAATCATCAATTACAACAGATGAAATGGGTTGGTTTCTTTTTTGAGATGTTAACATAAGTCTGTACTGCATAATAGTGAAAAACATGAATACTGTATTACTCATAACACAAATGACTTTTATTAAGTTAAAAGTGTGTGTGTTTGAAGGAATCGAATGGACCATGATCAGTACAAAGTGACATGAAGAACGGAAATGCATCAGATTCTCCACATTATTCATTCGAGGTAAAGCTATCTAAATGATTTCCATGCAAACACATATTACACCAACTCCTAAACAGGTGCTCACGGCCAGATCAGACACACAACAAATGCACAGCTTCCTATAGTGTGATTTCCACACTCATGTATACACACACACACACACACACACACACACACACACACACACAGACAGACAGACAGACAGCAGGTGTAACTGCTAGCGGGGGAATCACAACTAATTGCACAAGTGGGTAATGTGATTGCACATTTTTCTGATGACTACAGTGTAGGATCTCTGTCTTAGAACGGACCCACTTACACTATTGAGTCACACATGAAAGAATCACATTCCATTGAGACAAACTGAGGAGCCCCTATGCAGCCAGCTGCGGTCGTAAAACTCATGCAGGGTCAGTGAAGTGTTGAAGCAGTTCCTGTACTATCTAGCGTATCGTCTCAAGAGACTCAAATAAAAAACAGTGCTTAAACCCTAACTCAAACTAGGATACAAAACTATCTTTGTTTTACGGGCTTTCAAGGACCAGATGCGTGATACCCCTGACCATTTAACACATAAATTGCTAAATC
>NW_015540844.1:4688-8165 GCF_001515605.1 Sinocyclocheilus anshuiensis | reverse complement strand
CACACGCATACACACACACACACACACACACACACACACACAGACAGACAGACAGACAGCAGGTGTAACTGCTAGCGGGGGAATCACAACTCATTGCACAAGTGGGTAATGTGATTGCACATTTTTCTGATGACTACAGTGTAGGATCTCTGTCTTAGAACGGACCCACTTACACTATTGAGTCACACATGAAAGAATCACATTCCATTGAGACAAACTGAGGAGCCCCAAATATACTAAGAATCACCGGCTCGCTGGACGACCCTTGATTTAAAGTGTAAACTATCAGATTTGAATTCAGTTTTAATCAGGTTGACTCAGAATTTTCAGATTCGAGTCCTTTCAAAACCTGAGCTAGAAATAAAATTAATGATTAATTCCCTTATAGAATTAACGACTTACAAATGAGTTAATTTCATTACAACAGTAAAACTACCCTTCGGTAATGTAATCAAATGACAATATCGGTCACACTGATTATGTAGTGATGACAATTATCATGTCATTAAATTATTCATAAAATTATAGGGAGAACAGCATGTGGGGAAACTGAGCATTCTCTCAGCCCGAAATGACAGTTAGTGAATCCTGTGAAGTGCAGAAAAACATGCAAATGTAGAGCAACTAGTGTAAGCATGAGCTGCACTTCACATCAGCATATGCAGATGTTTAACTGAGCTAGAAAATGAGATCTCGCACAAGGTCATTTTGTGCTTATTTGCTTCTAGTAGAGTTTTATAGCAATGCAGGATTCACGTTTACAGTGAGGAGCACAATGCAAACTCACTGATACCAACACTAGCACAAACCTATATGAATTAAAAATTATTAAAGAATTATGAGAAAAAGACAGAATTATGAATTTTAAATTTAGAACTGTGAGAAGAAAAGACAATTTTGACATATAAATTGAGAATTGTAAGGAAAAAAGACATAATTAAGTAAATTAAGAATTGTGAGCTGTAAATGTAGAGTTGTGAGGGAAAAACAGAATTATGAGATATAAATTAAGAATTGTGAAGGAAAAAATTTATTATATGTAAATGTAGTATTGTGAGGGGAAAAATAATTCTGAGATATGAATTTAGAATTGTCTGAAAAATATAATTTTGAACTATAAATTTAGAATCGTGATGAAAAGAATTGAATTGTGAGATGTTAATGTAGAATTGTGAGGAAAAAAAGACTTTCTGAGAATTCTGAGATTAAAGTGTCGCTTAACTTTTTATCTTTAAAAAATGGTATATTCAAGTTGTCACTTAATACAATGTTGACTCGACACTTTAAGTTAAAACTAATATTTTTTTCGAACTATGGCTTTGAGAAATATTATATTTGTCCCTGGTGTCGTATTTCCCACCAAAATTGTTATAGAAAATTCTAAAGCGAAGATTTTCACTCTCTTTTTCTCCTCATTTTGATGATGCAGTTAATTGACCTGTCATGAAGAGCACTCCAGCGATTACATTTTGATTTCATTGCTTTTTCCTATTTAAATTATGAGCATCTTGCTCAAGTGATTCCTGCTTGGTGAATCTCTAAATAGGTTCTTTTTTTTTTTTTTCTTGCATGCTGTGATCTTAAAATGAAACGCGTTCATTAACTTGATGATTGGTTTGCTACAGTGAAAATCTCAAGAAAAATAATTCTTGAAAACTTTTCTTTATGAAACGTTTATGAAAGAACAGTATTGTAACGAGACGTCAACAGAGTGAGGATCCATCTGCAACTTTATTGAAATCGTAATCAACAGACAAGGTCAAACACCAGCAAACCTGAAGTTTCTGATGAAGCGGCGGTAGAAATTTGCAAATCCTAAGAAACGTTGTAGTTCTTTTAGTGTCGCCGGTTGTGGCCAGTCGAGAACTGCTCTGACCTTCTTCTCATCCATTGCCACTCCCTCCTGACTGATGATGTAACCCAGGAATGACGTACCAGTCTGGTGAAATTCACATTTCTCAGCTTTGGCATACAGCTGCTGGTGGATGAGTCTTTGTAACACTGACCTCACGTGTTGTACGTGTTCCTCATATGTGTTGGAGTAGATAAGGATGTCATCGATGTAAACGATTACCCAACGATCCAGCATGTCCCGGAAGACGTCATTGATGAAGGATTGGAACACAGAAGGACTGTTAGCAAGGCCGAAAGGCATAACGGAATATTCATAGTGCCCAGTACAGGTGGAGAAGGCTGTCTTCCACTCATCACCCTCTCTGATGCGGATGAGATTGTAAGCGTTGCGGAGATCTAACTTGGTGAAGTAGTTGGCCTTGCGAAGTTGCTCCAGGGCAGATGGTACTAGGGGTAATGGGTATCGGAATTTAACAGTAATGTCGTTGAGACCCCGGTAATCGATACATGGACGTATACCTCCATCTTTTTTCTTAACGAAGAAGAATCCTGCTGGCGCAGGTGAGACTGATGGTCTGATGAATCCTTTAGAAAGTTCCTCGTTGATGTATTTCTTCATAGCCTCCGACTCTGGTTGAGATAGAGGAAAGATATGGCCTCAGCTGTTTGGACTCTCATTCTGACGGCACCCATTCACTGCAGATGAAACATTGGTGAACAAGTGATGTAATGCTACATTTATCCAAATCTGTTCTGATAAAGAAACAAACTCATCTACATCTTGTATGCCCTGAGGGTGAGTACATTTTCAACAAATTTTCATTTATGGCTGAACTATTCCTCCATGACCCATTAAACCCCATTATTCATCTCTGAGCACCATTAAACGCCTTTCACATGCTCTTCATGCAATTTCACCAGGAAAAACCTGCTCTTTCCCCTTGGATAACCTAAGATTGTTTGAGTGAACCTACACACAGTCTTACCTCCATTCTTTGTGTAAATCAAGAAAAATATAGTATATAATGAATATTTTCATCTTTTCCAAATGTGTAGCAGTTCTGTACGCTGTCATTAAATCAGATAACCGCTGACTCACTGAACCCAAAATAACACTTGGCAAGGTCAGTGTCAGATCCTCTTCAAATATGCTATAAGAGTGACAAGTGATAGAATATATTATAGTGGGCAGCTGAAGAGCATGCTGTCAGCATTTTCCACACAGATAGCATTATGTGAATTATAGTACATGCTAAACATGTCAATGAATATCATTGGGGGGATCAGTAGATTTAAAAAATGTATTAACACAATTAATCTTAAAATTTGCTAAATTTCCTTTCCGAATGTATCTGTATATCAGTGAAATCAAGTTCCCTTTCAGCCGGTCACTACGAGTCATGTGACCGATGAATTGGAATCTCACTTCGAGAGACCAATCTACTTCGAGGGTAAACTAAACGAGCCAATGGACATTGGCATGCGATGATTGCATCCAGCTGCCGCTGATCACAGCATGAGCATAAAAAGGCAGCAGGTGCAATGCATACCAGCTTTTCACTTCGGAGGCGAGCGATCACATCGTTTTGCTCCTGACTACTCTACTGAGAGAAGAAGACTGAA
>NW_015540844.1:0-4581 GCF_001515605.1 Sinocyclocheilus anshuiensis | reverse complement strand
GGTGGTGGTTTCCCGTGTCGAGTGGGTTGCACACATCAGGCTGGCTGCACTACCCCCGGTTTGTGTTGCAGGCGGCCATCTCCCCTGTGCGCTTCAGCACGCTGAAAGAGCTTTTTCCCTAAAAGAGCATTCACGGGTGCATCTTTTTAAAGATGACGTTGCATCTGGCAAACTCAACGTTGCGTCTTGCTACAGACAACGTATCACCCGTGCGTTTCTGGATTCAGTCGTTACCTGTTGTCGGGTGATGGTCACGATCGCTGCCTCACGTGTCTGGGCATTAAGCATGCTGAGGTGGCGTTCATGGATGAATCATGTTCTCATTGCAGGAATATGACCATCTCGGAGTTGCGGGCCAAGCTCCGTTACTTCAAAAGGGGCAGAGCTTCGTTGCCTCTGCCTCGATCTAGTTCTCGTCATGGCAGCAGTCAGGTGGGGGCTACGTCAGGCAGTAGTACGGGTGGTCTGAGGGTAACAGTTATGGCAAACCCTCCAGGGAACCAACCCTCGGGGGACCATCGCTCCTCTTGCACTCCACAACCAGTTGAGCTGCCAAAGGAACGTGTTGGGCCCTCTACAAGGAGTGTACCAGCAGTATCCTTCGGCGCTCCTCCCGACGATCGGACGTCGATCACTGCATCAGAGGGTTAGCCGGAGCTTTCTGGAGAGGAAGATTCGGCTGCGCTGCTGCCCTCTGGGACTGTAGCAATGCCTGAATCGGATCCGGAAATGACGGCTATGCTTTCCCGGGCCGCTGTGAGGGTAGGGCTCGAGTGGAGACCTCCACCATGTCCCGAGCCCTCAAGGTTGGACGATTGGTTCTTCGGGGTGGCCCGCGCTGGTTCCCGGAGGTGCATGAGGGGGCTTACCAGGTCGTGGAAGACACCTTTCTCTGCTGGAAACTGACCTGCTAACTCCTCCTCCCTCACCACTCTTGACGGTAGTGCAGCTAGGGGTATACGGGGGTCCCCCTGGTGGAGCGGTTGGTTGCGATGCAGTTCTGTCCTAATACCACTTCCAGCCGGCAGGGCAAACTGTGCCTCCCCTCCCGGGTCTGTAGGTACTCGTCTGGTCTGTCCGGCGATGCTTATGTGACCTGTGGAGAAGCTGCCTCTGCCTTACACGTTACGGCGTTACTGCAGGTTCTTCAGGCTAAAGCACTGAGGGACCTACATGAGGGTGGTCATGATCCGGAAGTTCTGAAAGAGCTCTGAACAGCAACTGACCTCGTGCTCCGAGTGACGGTCACTGCGAGTTCTCTGGGTCATGTGATGTACACACTTGTGGTCCCTCTGTCCCCTCTGGCTGTGTCTGGTCGACATGAGGGACGCCGACAAGTTCGGTTCCTCAAGGTCCCTGTATCCCAGACACAGTCGAGAACATGGCCCTGCAGTTCTCGGCTGCACAGGAGCAGACTGAGGCGTTCCGACACATTCTGCCCCGGCGGGCTGCTGTTGCCTCCACCCGTCCGCCGGCCGCAGCGCCCCAGCCTGCTCGTCGGCGAGGGCGGCCCCCTGCGTCCACCCCCGCTCCCGTGCCGCATCCGCAGCAGCCTCGAGCAAGCGGTGCCATGGAGCTGGGCGTCGACAGGCTGCCCCGCCCGTCCAGGCCCCCGTCAAACCTGGCGGCGAGCGGAAGAGCAAGAGGCCCTGGGACGGGCGACCCGGAGAGAGAGGGAACTGCTCTTTGGGGAATGGTGAATGCACCTCTCCCTCCCCCGGAGGAGGGCCGGGTGGAGAATCTGTTTTCCAAAAATCTCGACAAAAGAGCAGTTTTCTCTGTCTCTGGGTCCCAAGAGGGCACAGAGAGTCGCGGACGGACCAACACCGGACCACACTCATCCTCCTCTCTCGCCAGCAGGCAGCAGCGGGCGGCTCGAGAGCATCATCAAAGCCCCTACTCACGCACCCTCTGCCAAACTGTGGAACCAGGTAAGCGTTGCACCGCACACTCAGACCCCTCTTCGGTCTGCCCACGGACTGGGTCCCTGTGTTTCATCTCGCTGCCCCATAGCGGGTACGTCGGTGGTCCCGCTGGTCCAGCTTGTACGGTGTCTGGGTCCCTGGCTACCCAACCCGTCTCGCTGGCTCCTGCGGACCATCAGACTTGGCTACGCGATTCAGTTTGCCTAGCGTCCCCCCAAGTTCAGCGGCATCCGCTTCACATCAGTGAAGGCAGCCGATGCTCCTGTCTTGCGTGCGGAGTTTGCTGTCTTACTGGCGAAGGATGCGATAGAGCCGGCCCCTCCAGCTGATATGAAGACAGGGTTTTACAGCCACTACTTCATTGTACCCAAGAAAGGCGGTGGATTACAACCGATCTTGGACCTGCATGTCTTGAACCGGGCCCTTCACCGGTTACCGTTCAAGATGTTGACGCGGAAATGCATCTTCGGGTGCACTCGTCCCCAAGATTGGTTTGCAGCGATCGAACTGAAGGACGCGTACTTTCATGTATCGATCCTTCCGCACCATGGACCATTGCTGCGGTTTGCGTTCGAAGGACGAGCATATCAGTACAAGGTCCTGCCCTTCGGGCTGTCCCTGTCACCCCGTATCTTCTCGAAATACGCGGAGGCAGCCCTCGTTCCCCTGAGAGAGCAGGGCATTCGCATTCTCAACTACCTCGACGACTGGCTCATACTAGCTCAGTCAAGAGTTGGATTTGGTCGAACAGACAGCATGGCTCACGCAGGAACGTGCTCTGTCAGTGTTGAACTGTCTGAATAAGTTCAATAGCAGGACGGCGGTCCCACTGAAACAATTTCAGAGGCTCCTGGGGCATATGGCAGCTGCAGCGGCAGTCAAATCGGCAGTACATCAGCCGACAAGGTGGTCTGCGCTCCGTCGCATGTCGCAAATCGCCCGCCACCTCCTCCTTTGGAGTCGGAAGGTTCTGAGGTCATTTCGTGCCATTCACATTCCGGGTCTGCTCAACCGTGCGGCCAACGAGCTGCGCTCCTAGGAGAATGGAGACTCCATCCCCAGACGGTCCAGCTGATTTGGAGACTTTTGGAGCCGCTCAGGTAGACCTGTTTGCCTCTCCAGAAACCTCTCACTGCCAGTTGTTCTACTCCCTGACCGAGGGAACACTCGGCATGGACGCACAGGCACACAGCTGGCCGCGGGGCCTGCGCAAGTATGCGTTTTCCCCAGTGAGCCTTCTCGCACAGACGCTGTGCAAGGTCAGGGAGGACGAGGAGCAGGTCCTGCTTGTGGCGATGTATTGGCCCACTCGGACCTGGTTCCCGGAACTAATGCTCCTTGTGACAGCCCCTCCCTGGCAGATTTATCTGAGGAAGGATCTACTGACTCAGAGACGGGGCACCCTGTGGCACCCTTGTCCAGACCTCTGGGAACTTCATGTCTGGTCCCTGGATGGGACGCGGAGGTTCTAGGTGACCTACCCCAGGAGGTAGATGACACCATCACTTTGGCAAGAGCACTGTCTACGAGACACACTTACGCCTTGAAGTGAAACCTCTTTCACTTCGGCGAGAGCACCATCTACGAGACACTCTTACGCCTAGAAGTGGAACCTGTTCGTCGAGAAGACCCCCGGAGATGCCCGATTGCGGTCCTGCTTTCCTTTTTGCAGCAAGGGTTGGAACGAAGGCTGTCTCCCTCCACCCTTAAATTCTATGTGGCTGAGATTGCTGCGTACCACGACCCAGTGGAAGGGAAGACGGTAGGGAGGCATGACTTGTCGACAAGTTCTTTAGGGGGGCGAAAAGGTTAAATCCTCCCCGGCCTCCCTCTATACCCTCTTGGGACCTGACTCTAGTGCTCAAAGTACTACAGCAGGGCCCATTTGAGCCTTTGCTGTCAGTTGAGCTGAAGGTTCTATCAATGCAAGAGGGTAGGGGATCTGCATGCATTTTCGGTCGACGATTCGTGCCTAGAGTTTAAGCCGGCTGACTCCCATGTAATCCTGAGGGCCCGGCTATGTGCCCAAGGTTCCCACTACTCCTTTCAGGGATAAGGTGGTGAGCCTGCAAGCACTGCCCCCAGAGGAGGCAGACCCAGCCCTAGCCCTAGCTTTGCTTTGTCCTGTCCGAGCCTTGAGATGGTACGTAGACCGGACACAAACCTTTAGGACCTCAGACCAGCTCTTTGTCTGTTACGGAGGCCGGCAGAAAGGGAATGCCATCTCTAAGCAGAGGATGGGCCACTGGACAGTGGATGCCATCACCCTGGCTTATCAGGCACTGGATAGTGGATGCCATCACCCTGGCTTATCAGGCACAGGGTGTGCCCTACCCGCTCAGGTTGCGAGCTCACTCTACTAGAAGTGTGAATCCTCCTGGGCGGTGGCTCGTGGCGCCTCGCTGACAGATATTTGTAGAGCCGCGGGCTGGGTGACCCCCAACACGTTCGCTAGATTCTATAGCAGGGTTCCTCAATTAGTTTTCGCCGAGGGCCGAATTCTGCCAACAATACCAAGCCAAGGGCCACTGACCTATATGTATGTGTATGTGTGTGTGTGTGTATATATATATATATATATGTGTATGTGTGTGTGTGTATATATATGTGTGTGGGGCTAACCGGAGCTAAGCTAGGCTACTAAACTTCTGCTAAG
>NW_015540843.1:708713-716621 GCF_001515605.1 Sinocyclocheilus anshuiensis | reverse complement strand
ATGAAAGCTTTGCTTTCATTCAAGAAAAAAATGCAGATGGAACTTTTGTGTGCACAATTCTTAACCAGCGCTACACTACAACACTATTTCATCAACCGTGCAGCTCCAAATTTCTGAATATAGTGTGCACTGGGAATGGACAGGGCAGGATGAAAAGAGGACTACTGCATAAAGCAGAACTCATCCGCAAGGTGGCCTGCCTTCCACAAGAAACGGGTGGTTATGTCCTCATACCCCTACGCCATGGCATGGAGCACAAATGTTAAAGGTTGAATTTAGTCTAATCTCTGTTTTAATTAACTGTAGAAGACTACACTGTAATGGTTTTAATAATGTCAGGTGTTCCTCTAGCTTAACAGAAGAAGGTGTTAGCAATGTCATTAGTCAAGGGTTTGATTCCTAAGGACCACCCATAGTGATATAAATATACTTTCTCCTCTGCTACAAGTTGATATGGATATGGACTTAACTGATAAAGTAACATACATCTTAAAGTAACATGCATATACTGTCCTTTTCAGACCATGTTTGCCAGGGCTGTCTGGGTGGAAAATGGAAAGGAAATAGAAGGCACACTTCCCAATAATTGGATACACATAAATAACAAAACAGTTAAATGGCCAAAAAATAGAACAAAAGAAGCTTTCAGGTTGAAAAAAGACCCCCAGGATGACTGGCTGATATTCCCATTAATTAAAAGAAAAATGACTTCAGGTAAGTTTTGATTAAAGGATGGTTCAAAGTATTACATAATTAGTGAGTTATTGCAGTTATTACAATGTTTATTACACCTCTAGATAATATTCGTGACTGCGAAAGCTATAACTTGACCAGCCAAGCCGAAGAGGATGAGGAGGAAGAGGAGGTAGTGGTTGGTAGCAAGAGGAAAAGATCAAAAAGAAATTTTGACAACTATGTCATTGGTGTGTTTTTCACTAAATACAGGAATGTCAAACCTGGAAATGTTTTTATTTTTTTATTTTTTTACAATTTTTGTTTTAAAATTTCGATTTGCTCTGAACAGATTCTGATGAGTTGGAAGAAGAGAGCATGATGGGTAAAAAATTCACATGATGGCATTATATTCATTACACATTCATTATGTTAGAGATGGATTTTCTTATTTTTTATTTAAATCGCATCTTAGTAGGTAAGAAGCTTCCCCCCTTTCCCATTGCACCAGCAAAGTTAAAGCCAGTTTTGAATGAGGCAACTGAAAAGTCAACTTGTGAGTACTGATCACAATTTATTAACTGCAAAAATTATATATATATATATATATATACAAAACATAACATGAAAGCATTAACAAGTTTATTTTCATGTTTTGTACTCTAAAATGCCAGCCTTGTCCAGTCAGGCTGAGTTTGCTGGTGGGTCTCGGGGCAGAGAAATGTCCACATCCAGTAAGTATTTATTTATTGCATTAAATTAACCATTTTTTTGTTTAATAACTAATCATGTTAAATCTAAGAACATCCTTTGTGTATTTTTCAGACTCTCAACATGAAAAACCTAGGAAATCTAGAAGTCCTAAACGCAGTGATGGGTCCAGGCACAGCGTCTCATCAGGACACAGTCACACATCACGGCACAGCGAGAGTTCCAGGCACAGTGTCACATCAGAGTACAGTAATGGATCCAGACACAGCTACAGGTCAGGTCACACAGTCAGATCCAGGCACAGTGTTGGCTCAAGATGAGATAAGATAGATAACACTTTATTAATTAAAAATGTATTATTACAATGTAATATTATTAATTTAATTACTTCCATACCAAATTGATACTTACATTTATTTTGTGTATGTGAACAATTTCAATTCATATGTTTTTGCAGGGTTGAGTAATGTGTACAGTCACAGAAATTTAGTTTTGTTTGCTATGATGTAAACAGGAGATTTATTGGGCAGTATTATAAGAGTTTTCACTCAGTCACTGAACATGTGCTATGGTTGAAGTGACAAAAAAAAAAGATTCTTAATAAAATTACAGGTCCAATGATGGCTCTAGAGACAAAAGTGTCAGGTCCAGCAAGGATAACAGCATCAGGTCCAGGCACAGCACTGGCACCAGGGATGACAGCCACCGATACAATGAGGATAGGGGCAGGATCAGGCACAGCACTGGCACCAGGGGTGACAGCCTCCGATACAATGAGGATAGGGGCAGGATCAGGCACAGCACTGGCACCAGGGGTGACAGCCTCCGATACAATGAGGATAGGGGCAGGATCAGGCACAGCACTGGCACCAGGGATGACAGCCTTCGATACAGCGATGATGGTCATAGCTGTGCACCATTTTTTAACAATACAGATTTTTTGGTTTGATTTTCCCAGTTTTGGGGCCCAGAGGTTTTCTAAACAGTCTTGTTTTCTTACACAGGTACTGGAGTGGCAGGGTCTCAGCGGTCAACCGATATATTCCCAATGCCCACCGCAAGTAAGTGTTAAAGTAATTCAACCAATGTCAAAAGCACCCAAACAGAACTGAACAAGACACACTGTACAAGCAAACTAGATGTTCTTATTAATCAAGCTTTACAGTGGTTGAATATGGTGCTGTTTTGTAGCAAAATTCATCAGCACAGTTTCATAAGGACATTCACTCTGCTCACTCTTCGTCTGGGCCACCAATGTGGATATTCAGGGTACATTTATATTGTCAACTAAAAATGGGAAATGTTTTGAAAACGGGTTTCAAAGTGCATGTTTATCAATACAGCCACACTGTTATCATAAACTATAAAACGTATCTGTGAAAATAGTGATGTCATGCGCATGGGTATTATGTGTTCAGGCTTGTGCAAGCAAGTACTTGACAACCAAAACAATGGCCTACTACAGGACCATATGTGTGCAGGCGTATAGTGTTTCTTTACAAAGCATCTTCACCAACTGCTGGCATGACATGCATAATAATGTCATGGAAACACCAGCCACAACAGATCCACCAACCACCATCACTAGATCATAATCACCAAAATTCTGATTCGCCGCACCTGTCAACACCAATCACTACGCACTATAAAGTCACCACTACTTCACGTCATCCTTGTCTGGTCTCAAGGTTACACTAGTGACTCTTACCTGATTCCCTTACCTGTCTGCTTACCTGTTTGTATTCTTTCGTCTTCTTCGGTCCTCATCCAGTCTGGATACCCTCGTATGTCACCTGCAAAGACAAAGAGACCCTTATCTCAAGCTAAGTTTAACTGAACCCCGTTTGGATACCACTTACTCACCTGTTGCTGCTCTCATTTTTCCTCTGCTGTTTGATCCTCAATAAAGTACCAACCACTGTTACTTACCTGCATTTTCTTCCAGTGGCGTCGCTAGTGGGGAGGAAAGGGTGACAGAGTGCATAGGGCCCAGAGGTCTGGGGGGCGATACTGGCTATTGGGAACACCTGGACATTCCATTCAAGTAGTGGGCCGATCGCCGAAACGAAGGAGACCTCACTGATATTAGGCGCTGTTTTTAAATTACAGCGCATGCGAAGCCGCATAAAGTTAAAACGCTAAAAGCACGAAGCAGCGCTACCCGATGCATCCGCCAGCCACGCGTCAAAGCAGAACGGGATCAGTCACCGCATAGCGCTGCGCTTCTTCCACGATTTAGAAGAGATAAACAGCGCAAGTCACTTGATCCATTCAGATGTGACACAGAATTGTTATACAGTAGTGTGATATGAGAACATTAAAGGTTCTGTAGTGATGCTGGCTGAAAACAGCCACGACAATGAGGTATATTGGAAAACGCCAATAGACTTGTCAATTCAGCACCATAGTAATTTAACTTTAAGTTATTAACACTGAACAAATAGCCTATGTGTTGGCAGAAATTTATTTATTATAAATGTTACTGCTATTACATATTGGGGAATAGGCTTTTTTAATTTCATAGAAGCTGTTTTGTAATTTCTTAATGTTTCGTTTTTTAACTACAAATTTTATAGTTTATTATTACTTATTTTAAAATCCATGCATGGTAATGGGGACCATGGTTTTACTTCTTGTGACCACCATCCTACTAATATTAGTCAGCTAAACTCTGGATTATAAGCAAGAACTTCTTTCTTTTTAGATGTTCATTCTAATTAATTTGAATTGAAGTAAAATGTTAATTCAATAAGGGCCTGATTAAAGATAAATATCAGTGTCTTATATAAATTAGGTGCTTATTATTTACAAATAATAAAGTTCTTAAAGGGAGATTCACTCAAAAATGAAAATTTGTATTAATTTCTTTCTTCTGTGGAACATAATTTGAGAAATTCAAGAAATTTTTGTCCATACAGTAGAAATCAATGATAACCAAAATGGTTTGGTAAGATTCTACAAAATCTTCTTTTGTGTCCAACAGAAGAAAGTCATTTGGAACGGCATTAGGGTGAGGAAATGATGACAGAATTGATTAGCAGTAACTTTCCGTCTAGCTCAAAATCAATGCTTTACAGTCAAGTGCTTTTTTATGTGAAAAATGCATTATTAAGTTTGTTGCATTTGTCGTGAATTCAGTAATATCTATCGTTTCTGTCCTGTTTTATTTATTCATTTTATTTACTCCAATGAAGGCCCTATGACCCAGCACCCCAAACGTTATTTTACAATTTACGATTGCAACTCAACTGAAAAGCCAATTGTTCAAGCAGGTGCGCAAATGCCATTCAGTCAGGCTTCAGCGCCTGTCACAATGTTCGTTCTTGCTATTTCAGGGAACCAAGGTTACATTGGATGTTTTTCCCCCCAAATCATGCAGCTCTAATAAATGTGATTGCTTTTTTTTCTTTTCAGAATTTCAGAAAAAAGTCTTATCAAAATTAATTGAAATACACATGGAGGTCAGACGCCTTGGTAGAAGTGAGCCAGCCTTTTCATCCACAAACATCAAGAAGTTGGAGTGCATGGAGGATTTTGAGAGAGAGGAGCAACGCCTCTCTGACACCAAAGCTTTTGATACCCTGGTAGGATTTACAAGAGAGAGTGTCTCATGAGCGAAATGGCATTTATTTAAGGCATAAAGCAGATTAAATAATAAGTGATCTGTGTAGTATTTTGACTTGATACTTCATAGATACATTCTTGGAACACGTGAGAAATATATATTACACATTGTATAAAAGGGCATAATAGGTCCTCTTTAATGCTTTTCATGATATATCCTACACACATTACACAAACTTTGTTAAATAGATTGTCCCTGACTATATACAGCTAGTGCTGGGTATCGACTCAGATGTTCCGATTCGATTCTGATTCACAAGCTCTCAATTTGATTATTGATTCGATTATCGATTTGATTGAGTGAATATAGATTTAACACAAATGCTATTGATATTTCTAAAAATGATAAGTTAAACTTTGTTTCTGGTGCATGGGTACATTAAAACAGACCCCACTTCTCTATTTCAGATGCATGGAGTAAGTAGTCATAATATGAAATATAGCAAGGTTTTTTCAAAGTCAAAGACAGTGGGCTCCTCCCCATACACACTGAACAAAATTATAAACGCAACACTTTTGTTTTTGCAAGACGGCCCTGGAGACCTCATACATTTACAGAGCAATCCGAGGTATGCACAGGCTGTGACAAAATGTGCAAAAGGCCAGATGTTTCAATCCATGTTGGACTTTGCTATTTCTTTGTGCAAAATAATGTATGCATTTTGAGTTTCCTTGTGGGTGCTTTTCAAATGGGGTGGCATCTTTCAAGTAATGCTTTTAGGGTGGATTCATTGTTTATGTGGGATCAACATGGCGGACAGCACTTAATGAGTTAATTTATTCTAATTGTCTCATGATCTGTCTGAATACTTGGTTGGAGGGTTGCGCCGTCATAATCTTACCCGTTAATTTATTTATTATTATTTTAAAATGTGTATAAGACATGTAATTACTTTTATTTTCAGTTATTTTTATTTTCAGTTCATATTTCATTTTCAATTATGAATTACAGGACGAGTTGATGATTGAGTAGATTATGCATCTATTTATTTATTTATTTATTTATAAGGAGAACAGATGAACAGAGACTGTTTTCAAGGTTAACACCACACGAAGCAGATAATTGTTTTTTTTTTTCTCGAAGTGTCCGCTGAAAACAGCCAAATATGAACAAAGCAATATTACAAAATACAAGACCTTATTATGAACAAAGCACCTCAGAGATGTTAATTTACTGACGGATGAACTGCGCTCCTTTTCCTGTTAATCAACAAGAATGCTAAATTGGAATTAATTTAAATTACAATTAACTGTCTTTGACCCATTAAAATACCTTAATATGTTTTCAGGGGTATACTTTTACATGTGCAAATAGCAGCACAGCGAAGTGAATAATATAAATATTAATTTTAATGATACAATATAATTAGTGCCAAGATTATTCACAGCACTGAATAAATTCTTCAATTTGCGTGAACTGCACGTGTGCTTTAAGTCTAATTGTAGAACTTTTGTCAAGCACAGTTCAATAATCGAGCGTGTACTATAATTACGGGCCATAAATTGTAATTTCAGCACTTGACACTCACAACTAACATATACACTCACACATACACACAACACGTGAAGAGACTTAAAATGTAAAACACTTCCCCGTTTCCAGGACACAAGACCCCACCCCGGGGTCTAGGGAAAGGAATCAGCCGTGCCGGATCAATATCTTCAAAGAAAGCACGCGCTCTTCTTCGCTTTATTCTCGTCCCCGCAGTTACGGCAATTAATCACAACGTCACTTGTAGTAATTAGTCTTTGGTACACAGCACACTTCTCCTTGGGAATCACAATATCTGTAATACTGATGAGTCCTCTTTGCGCAATACAGTCTCTTTGAAACGCTCTTGGAACATATGGTCAGCGCTCCTAAACCCTCCCCAGCGTTATCTAACTACACAAATTCAATCTATCTAGCTATCTTCGTTGCCGGACAAACCCTAATGGTCTCGAGCAACACAAAGCGTCCCCATCTTCCCCGGAGCGCGAAAAGCCCGTCACGTTCACTCAGCCGAAAAAAAGACCTTCCTCTCACCTGTTCTCCTCCTTAAATGTCCTCCAGGTGAGTTCAATTATCCATACATTCAGTCAATCAGAAGAGAACATGCTGCAAAAAGGTTCCTATAGGCGGGGCCAAAGCCCAACTAAGAAAAGAAATCCCCCAGCGTTCATCACAATACAGTAGTATCAGGCTGTAAAGGCATTGCATTGTGGGATTGTTTTCCTTCGCGCTCAATTTATTTAAAATGTGAGCAGAGCCACATTTAATTTGTTAGTGGGATATTTATATGAACACAATAGGCACAACGTTACACATGAAGACGCCAGTCGTTTGTGAATTTTAAAGTTTTAAACTTTGAGCAGTGAGTTCACCTTTTAATCTATAGCTGCCTGTGACGCTTAATTATAACTACAACTTTGTGAGACTATAATGAGAGGATGATGCAGCAAGAAGACGGGGAGAATAAATTGTGTCTGTGACGAAGAGAAACGAAGTTCGTAGCAGATGGATAATTGTTTGACTGAGCATTGACACGGTAAGATATTGTTTTATTCGATTGCATTTCTGAACTGTTTGCACGAGTGGGCTGATTTTGGGAATGATGGCGTTGTCATTCCACACCGACAAACGCTAACAAACAGACAGCACACGACACGTTCATCAAGTTTTTTTTGGATCGGTGTGTTAATACTGTCGTTTTCGACGATTGAACATGAGAAATTGCCCGAAATGTGACGTGCTCTATGTTGCTGTCTGTCGGCGCGTTGTGAATTTGCTTAGCCTGTAATTAACGTTACACGTATGTTAAAATCCGAGTGAACAGTTCAGTCTGTTCTCAACTATTCACCAATTAACTTTGATATTTCTTTTAAAACGTAAACATGTATCATGCCATTCGCACGACCTGC
>NW_015540843.1:681619-705365 GCF_001515605.1 Sinocyclocheilus anshuiensis | reverse complement strand
GGAGAAAGGCCCTCGCCTTTATCCAGGTCTTTCAGCAGGTCAGCCTGGTATGCCTGGAGCACCGCCATGGTGTGCAATGAAGCGACAGCCTGACCTGGTGCTGCGTATGCCCTGCCATTCAAGCGAGATGTAATCTGAAGGGGCTTGGATGGCAAGGAGGGAGTTTTGAGAGAAGATGTCTAACCCATAGAGAGATAGCCGGCTAGCGTCTCTTCTACCGGGGGCATCCGCTCATTGCCATTTTCGCGCATCGCCTCGATGTTGGCATAACTCGTATGCTGGAACCGATGGATGCGTGAGGAAAACGACCTCTTCCATTCCTTCTCGATCTCAGTATGGAGATCAGGAAGGAAAGGAAGGCTCACCTGAGCTGGAGGGTTATGGCCAGAAAGATAACGTTCATCGAGACGACCTCGCGACGTCACTTCCTTAGTCCGCTTCCATGGTAAGTCAAGCCTCGCCGTGGCACGATCCATAACTTCCAAGAGCTCATCATACGCACACTGTAAAACTTTACTGTAAATTTAAAGGTAATTTCTAACAGTATTGTACTGTATTTTCATAAAACAGTATCAAACTGTATATTTAACAGAATGGCTGTAAATGTACAGCATTTTTCTGTTTTCAGCACGCAAAATTCGTATTACAGTATCAGGCTGTAAAGGCATTGCATTGTGGGATTGATTTCCTTCGCGCTCAATTTCTTTAAAATGTGAGCAGAGCCACATTTAATTTGTTAGTGGGATATTCACATGAACACAATAGGCACAACGTTACACATGAAGACATGCCAGTCGTTTGTGAATTTTAAAGTTTTAAACTTTGAGCAGTGAGTTCACCTTTTAATCTATAGCTGCCTGTGACGCTTAATTATAACTACAACTTTGTGAGACTATAATGAGAGGAGCAAGAAGAAAGAAGACGGGGAGAATAAATTGTGTCTGTGACGAAGAGAAACGAAGTTCGTAGCAGATGGTTTGACTGATGACTGAGCATTGACACGGTAAGATATTGTTTTATTCGATTGCATTTCTGAACTGTTTGCACGAGTGGGCTGATTTTGGGAATCACGTTTATCAAGTTTTTTTTGGATCAATGTGTTAATCCTGTCGTTTTCGACGATTGAACATGAGAAATCGAAATTATAATGCCCGAAATGTGATGTGCTCTATGTTGCTGTCTGTCTGCGCGTTGTGAATTTGCTTAGCCTGTAACGTTACACGTTTGTTAAAATCCGAGTGAACAGTTCAGTCTGTTCTCAACTATTCACCAATTAACTTTGATATTTCTTTTAAAACGTAAACATGTGTCATGCCATTCGCACGACCTGCATTTGATGTTCGATTCATTTTTATTTCAGGCTGAGTAATATGATGAAGCTCGACTAAGTGCTAACGTAAGTTCATCATAAATAGCCTTACAGTTATAAGTCACTAGTTCACAGAAATTATGTGGTGCCAGTTCTGTGATAGTGCATTTGAATCGGTTTTATCATACTGCAGGCACATGAAAATACATAGTCATGTTCCTAATGCTAATTTTAAATGTGGTATTCCTAGTTGCTCCAGAAGATTCAAAAAGTTTGCTGCTTTTTAGGCTCATCTATTCAGGTATCACAAAAAGAGGGACACAAAGACGTCTGCTGAGCAGTTAATAAGTGATGCTTACACTTTAGTCTGTGACATTGGTGTGTGTCAGGAAAGATGTAGTGATTTGAAAAACTTCATTTTACACCTGAAGTCTCATATCAAAGAAGGCACCAGAGTGCCTTGCCCATTTAAGTGTAATAAAAGCTTTTCTGTAGCATCAACACTGACCTCACATTTATCCAGGTATCACCGCAACTCTTCAGCAGATAGGCTTCGTCATAATATACTACATGTGAACTTTCCAGTGCAGAGGCCACGTGGTGAGGAATGCAATGTGGCTGAACACTCAAATGCACTGTCTGATTTGTTTAATGATTGTGGTGATGGTGAAGAGCAGTTGGATGTTGCACTATTGCCAGATAATGCAAATGAATCACTTTTTTTGAAGAATATGGCACTGTTTTACCTCAAGTTGCAGGCAAAGCATGTTCTCCCATCATCTGTAATTCAGTCGGTAATTGAGGGGCTGCAGGACATCCATGATATTAGCCAGTCTCATTTGCTACACAGGGTAAGTGAAAAATTAACTACACTTGGAATTTCTGAAAATGATATAAATAATGTTGTTGATGTTTTGAAAACTGATGATCTTTTTCGGATGTGTAATGCCCATGCACTACACGCTGATAAGAGGAGAAAGTCTTTCTATAAAGACAATTTTAAACCAGTCAACTGGTTGAGAAGCTCATGGATCAGGGAGTTGAGGGTTTGGATGATTTGATTCATGTAAAGGAAGATGACATTTTAGAGTTCATACAACCTATCCAATGCAGAAAACTTATTGGTGCCTGGCAAAATCAAGGTAAAGATAAGGTTGTTTTGCCAGAATTTTCATTTTTGGGTGAACTAACCCTTTAACTAACTTTAGCATTACCTCCATTTTACCAATGAAGCTGTTCCTTTAAATAGGAAAGAGCTCATTGCTACAAATGGAAATATACATTACGGTATTTCTTTGTTAAAGATGAACCCTAAGTGTTTGTTTGGCTAAAAGAAAATTAAGTAATGAACGATGTGAGTTCTTCGTAACTGTTAAAAGAACTACAGTATAAAGTTTGTGCAGGAAAGTCCTACGTATAAACAACTAAATAACATCACAGAAAAAGACACAGTAGGTTTTTCAAATGTTTTATTAATCTCTTTTTTTTTTTTTTTCATTTTCAGGTCAGTCTCTAAGCAACCAGCGGTGGATGTTGAGCGTGGAAGGGCAGGTTGTGTGTGAAGGAGAGCAGCCCAACATTGTATCTGGTCTTGCAGCACTGTTTGCCTCATTCTACAATTTTAACCTCCAGTATCAGGAAGAGGCAGCATGCACCCTTGAGTTTGTTCAGTGGTTAGACACTTACGCATTTGCCACTCATATACACCAAAACCATTTTCAGAGGTTTACACCCACCTGACTTTATATGAATCGTGTTGCTTTCATGGGCATCACTGAATGTTTCTATCTATTGTAATAGTTGTGTATGAGTCTCTTGATTGTCCTCAATTTAAACAGATACAAAATACAGTTACTGCTGGACATGAGTCAAATATCCAGAAATGCTGAAAAAGCAAAGATTCAGGAGGACCTGGATTATTTTTCTGAAGATCAGTGGACAGTTTAATGACTCAGGACAAACAAGAAACCCTTAAACAACTATGACAAAACATAAAAACTGTCATTGATTGTTCAGGTAACATCATACAGTATTAAGAATCGGGGGTGTAAACTTTTGACCTGGGCTATTTTTAGAAATTGTTGTTATTCTTTGGTGTGAACTTTGTTAACCTTACTTCCGTGAAATAACTTGCTCAGGGCAGGACAAAAAAAAATAAATAAACCTTAATTTAAGGTTTTTATAAATTGAATTTATTTTTCCCAGATTCTGCAAGGGGGCTGTAAACTTTTGAGCAGCACTGTATGTTAAAATTAATTTAGTCACTAACCTTTTCTTTAGAGTATTCAGAAATGGCAGTATTCATTCACAAAGGTTTAATACAGTTTATTGATCACATATCACATATTTAACATTATCATAGTCTTGTGTGCAATAAACACATTGCAGGGGTTGCAATTCACTTACATAAAGTTACTAAGGTTTGAATGAAATCCCCACAATGCCTTTTTGTAAAAAGCAGAATATGCTCTACATAAGCTGGGTGTCTCTGAGGATGACAATATCATTAAAAAACTGGGTGATGAGTACTCAACTGGGTGATGAGTACATAAAACATTTCACATGTAATCTAACACAAAAGATTGAGGACACATTTAGTTGTGAACTAGTTGTTGTGATCCAGTGCACAATACAGATCAGATTTCCCCACAAAATCTGACAACAGCTGGAAGTGTAGAAAGCATCTCTGTCTGATATTTTGATATACTATACTTTTATGCTGTTTTCATTTTTGAGACTGCTTAATGTGGGTTGCAGCCCTAACATCCAGATTTCCATTTTGAACGGAAAGTTTTTTTTTTTTTTACAGAATGTTGATCTTCTCCAGTTAACAACTGTTTACACCAAATATTACAATTAAATTGCACTATTACTTAATGAATATTTCTTTGTTTTCCAAAATAACTGTGTAAAATAACAAGATTTCTTCAATTATTTATCACCACAACACACAAAAGTTCATCACATTTTTATTCATGTTATGCAGCCTTGGTTGAGTACCTGAAAGTACACACAAGTATGTGATTTTTTTTTTTTAATAGCAGAATATAGTTTACAAAGACAAAATGCAAAGTTTTGTTTGGTTCCATGTTTTCTCAGTGGAGTGCGATGACTGTAGTATAAAATTGCGATTTCGGTGTGATAGCTATATCCAAACAAATCCTTGAAGGGGGGGGGGGGGTAAACTTTTGAGCTGCACTGTATGTTAAAATTAATGTAGTCACTAACTTTTTCTTTAGAGTATTCAGAAATAACAGTATTCATTCACAAAGGTTTAATACAGTTTATTGATCACATATCACATATTTAACATTATCATAGTCCTGTGTGCAATAAACACATTGCAGGGGTTGCAATTCACTTACATAAAGTTACTAAGGTTTGAATGAAATCCCCACAATGCCTTTTTGTAAAAAGCAGAATATGCTCTACATAAGCTGGGTGTCTCTGAGGATGACAATATCATTAAAAAACTGGGTGATGGGTGATGAGTACACAACTGGGTGATGAGTACATAAAACATTTCACATGTAATCTAACACAAAAGATTGAGGACACATTTAGTTGTGATCTAGTTGTTGTGATCCAGTGCACAATACAGATCAGATTTCCCCACAAAATCTGATTTGGGCATGAACAGCTGGAAGTGTAGAAAGCATCTCTGTCTGATATTTTGATATACTATACTTTTATGCTGCTTTCATTTTTGAGACTGCTTTATGTGGGTTGCAACCCTAACATCCAGATTTCCATTTTGAACAGAAAGTTTTTTTTACAGAATGTTGATCTTCCCCAGTTAACAACTGTTTACACCAAATATTACAATTCAGTTGCACTATTACTTAGTTATTTTGTAAAACAAAGAAATATTCATTGTGTAAAATAAGATTTCTTCAATTTTTTATCACCACAACACAAAAGTTCATCACATTTTTATTCATGTTATGCAGCCTTGGTTGAGTACCTGAGAGTTCTCAAAGGCAAAGCAGGATACCCAGGGCTCGGTTTACACCTATCGCCATTTCTAGCCACTGGGGGACCATAGGCAGGCTAGGGGAACTCATATTAATGTTAAAAAACCTCATAAAGTGAAATTTTCATGCCATGGGACCTTTAAGACTAAGATTTTCTCTATATAATTCTGCCGTTGGGGCCTTAGCATACTGATGGTCAGTTTTCTGTATAGATTCGATGAGTTTCTCCTGTGTTTTTTTCCTTTCTTTATTACGTAAGGCGGAGTATGATATTATTTCTCCCCTTATTACAACCTTAAATGTCTCCCATAATAATGATGGTGATATAGAGTCTGTTTTATTAGTTAGTAGAAAATTGTCAATCGCACAAGATATGAATTGGCAAAAGTTTGCATCTGAAAGTAAAGTTGTGTTTAGCCTCCATACTGACCATGTTGGGTAGTTATAAGTAAAACAAATATCAAGAATTACGGGGGCATGATCTGATTCGACAATAGCAGAGTATTCTATGTTTTTTTATTGCTGGGATAAGCCTTTTATCAGTAAAAAAATAATCTATGCTTGAGTACGTCTGATGGACATGTGAAAAGCAAGAGAATTATTTTTTATCAGGAAATAAAAACCTCCATGGATCCACACTTCCAATTTGAGTCATATATCCAGCAATAATCTGAGACATTTTTAAAAGTGGTACAGTTTTAGGGTTGGAACGATCCATAGCTGTATCCATCACACAATTCAAATCCCCACCAAATATAAGATGGTAAGTGTTTAAATCTGGTAACAAGGAAAATATTTTTTTCACAAAATTAACGTCATCCCAGTTGGGTGCGTAGACACTAACCAGGACTACTGGTGTGCTGAAAAGATGGCCTGATACAATAATGTACCGCCCTTGGGGATCTGAAATCGTTTCAGATGCAGTAAATTGTACTTTTTTATGAATTATAATGGCTGCACCTCTAGCCCTATGGTTAAAGTTAGAATGGTAAACCTGGCCAACCCAAGTTTTTTGAAGTCGGTTGTGATCTTCAATACGTAGGTGTGTTTCCTGTAGAAAGGCTATTTCTGTTTTTAGTCTCTTAATATGTGTAAATATACGAGTTCTTTTCACTGGTCCATTTAACCCTCTAACATTCCAGCTAACAAAGCGTGTTGCTGACCCTCCGGAACATTTCACTTTATTGTCCATATCTGCCATTATTTATCAATAACTGTCTGTATGCCCAAATATTGTATCCACAATAAGCTGTATCCTCTGAATGTGAAAAAAGAAGAAGAAAAAACCCCCCACAAATGATAAACCTTGATAAACAACCAAAACTATACATTCTAGATTTGTCCGTTGAACAAAGACAAACCGCGGCGCACAACAATCTCTCAGCTCCCGATAATCCAAGTCTATATACGTTTCATTTTTCCCCAGAGCTCCCGAAGTAATCGCGAGTATCTCTGTGGCGCTAAGGCGGGACTGAAAACTTGCCAACGTCTCTGTTAAAGCATTCACCGATGTCTGAAGCGGCACCATGGATTCTTGAATCAGAGCTGAGATGTCTTCTTTTATCGAAGCTCGTTGCTTTGTTAACTCCGTTACCAGCTGGCTCATAGAGACACCATCGTTATCTGCAGGGATTTCTTCAGATTTCCCTGCGCTAGCCATGGTAGCTAATTTGCTAGCTATGCTGGTTCTCGTTGTTGGCGGGGCATTTACTACTGATTTGTTCTTGCTCATCTTGCTGTATCAATACGATTGCACTAAGCACTGTTTTAACACTTATAAAAAATGTTTTAGATCACTTAAATGGCAATATTAAAGCACTTATTGTCAGAAACTATCGGGAGCTCTGCAAACACTTCACCTCACATTGCCAAACCGCTACATTTGACTGCAAATAAATCTTAACCAATGATTCCTAATTGCATCTACTTCCGGAAGGCCAAATAAAGTGCTTTTGCTTTCGCACTGAAACACACAGTGTCTCCCTGACATGGCTGCATCAACACTACTGCTGTTTCTGAAACCACGCCTTCTTTCTTTGCGTGCACATTTGGGCAGCATTATGCTAATATTTCCACATAGTGACGTAGACATGTGGGGGCGTGTTAGAACGAGCCGTTTTAGGTAGGCGTGGTTGACTCTTAACTTTTATAAAGAATATCTCTTTGGATTTGAGACTTTAGTCTTTGCAACTTTACAGATATTCTTTATGCACCAAGAGATGAAACAATCCAAAGAGAAAGGAAAAATTGAAATCGCATCATATGACCCCTTTATTAACAATAATAGTTTCCCTGATCCTCAAGCACGTCTCACCACCATCCTCAAAACCTTCTAAAACTCAACATGAGAGGCATCACAAATCCTCTAATTTTACTCATGCACTATTAAGAGGATATATAGGATGTTATTTATTCTGTTCAAATCTGCCAAGTCAGTCTTGTGGCAAACATGGAGCTCTCTGCTGTTGCCTTGGTGATCTGATATCTGACATTCACCATGCAGCAACAAGCATCCCTGCCAAAATGCATGGCCCAAAATAGATCTGATGTATTTTATGTGATTAGTCGGAGGGTAACTGCACTCCTGCAGCTGAATCCATCTTGGAACTGAAATGGTTTGACTGCTCTTCATGTCTGGAGAGTGATCGTAACAAGCAGCTTATATGTATAGATATTTTACACATTACTAATTCAACATGAATTTTATTTTTATATACTTTTTTATATATCATTTTGTAATTATTTAAAAAAAGAACAGACAAAGACTTACAAAAAATCATATTTTAGTAGCTTATTTTTTTTTTTAATCATTTTAAAATGGTAAAAATGATACTTTAGGCCTACTAGGTTAGCCTACTATATTAATATTTGAATCAGTTATTATATTCCTATTTCTAAAAAGCTTTTATTTTGATTAAAATGTTTAAAAACTAAGCAACAAAACACACACTGAATGCAGCTTAGTTAAGAGTTCATGTTTGACAGTCGATCAACAAGAACATAAGCCATTTATAAGCATTTCTCCTGTTTTATTATCGTACCTTATTTAGATTTTTACATTTTAGCACTGGTGAGTTATGTGGTATCTGCTGCTTTTGAAAGTCATATGACTTTCTACTGTCACTTGTACAAAAATACTCAGTTGATAGAATGGAAGTAAAACATCCTAATGGGAGGGGCTTAATGGCCTGGATGTTATCTCTGATTGGTCAGATATGTTGTGTTTAAATAACAATCTAAATAATTATCTTTACATTTGAATTCCCTTACGAAAATTAACCATGGTTTTACTACAAATTAAAAAAGAAATGGTTACAGTAGTTAAACCATGGTAACCACAAATTGACCATGGTTTTGCTACACTAACCATAGTTTAACCATGGTATTTGTAGTAAAAATGTGGTTATACAAATGGTAATCGATACGCCAAAAAAACACGTTTACTACACTTTTACTACAATAAAACCATGGTTAATTTTCGTAAGGGTTTAAATGTCAATTTAAGTTCATACCTGCTATTAGTCACTGGTTATTATCACGCGGTTTCTGTTTATTTTCTCTGCGCTGATCAGGATGGACCAATCATAGTCAGTTTTGATTACCTATTAGCTTTTAGTATAGCATTTTATAGAGAATGGTGAAGCGGAGTTACTTGTATATTTAGATATTTCAATGCTTTTAACCAATATATTAATATGCTCGTAAATGTTAGCACACAAATGTCAACAGTATCAAATAAAACGTCCTGAGGAGTGAACGCTGCTCAATGGATCATCTTCTGGGCCACAGTGCGCCCCCTGCAGGAGTATCCCGTATGTTTGTCATAGGAAACAGTCAATCTGGGCCCGGAGATCACCTGACCCCCGCTCCGTAACGTCACAGAGAGCGGAACGCCATTAGTTTGATGGCAGAGCTTCATCAGGCGCGTGGCAGTGTTTAATAGACGAATCAGTGCGAAGACTTCATGCGAAGCGCGGATCGGTGGCTGTTTGTGTGTGTTGCGGTCATCTGTGGATCTCTATGGCTGCTGTGATCGGCTAGGGGCTCGAATCAGGCTTTGTTTTTGTGTCAGGCTGAGAGTTTGGGCATGGCGGCGGCTGGAGGGAAAACGTACTCGTTCAAGGTGGTGCTGCTGGGGGAGGGCTGCGTCGGCAAAACATCGCTGGTGTTGCGATACTGCGAGAACAAATTCAACGATAAACACATCACCACTCTTCAGGTGAGAGAGTCAGCTGGTCTGATCCGATTATTAACTTGCATGCATGACCCAGTCTTCACTCGTTTGTTTGTGGTTTCATCTGTAATATAAATAAACAACGTGTGGCCACATTGTAAGAGTTTTGTCGATTTATTTAACGATTTATCAGCTTGTCAAATTGTTTTGCTCTCAAGTTCGTAAATCTGTTTTGTTTTCGTTATAGCAATAGATCCTGGGCCTATATGGTGATAGATATGTAGCACAATAATAACTACAATATTTAAATACTGCAATTACTCCATATAATAATGTATATAATTATGTAACTGTGTATAAAATAAATATAATATTTAACATGTCAAGCAGTGTGACACGCTATATGCTATGCTTTTATTTTTATTAAACGCAGTTTGACTAAATTCTCATGATTATTATGAATGCGGTTTGTCATGTTACCACATAACGTTAGAATTATTGCTTTTAAGATCATTGTAAACATTTGCATACGTTTAATCACAAATCTTGATGTGGACACTAACTTGGCTAACTTAAGTACTTGCTCGTATTCAGTTAGGGGAAGCTTTCTGGCCTTTCTACTAGAGGTCGACCAAGAGTGGATTTTGCCGATACTGATAGCTAGGTTGGACCACACTGGCCGATACCGATTAATTAACCGATTATAACCGATAGTTCCAGCAATCAACTATCGGTGCCGATTAATCGGCAAAACCGATACATCGGTCGACCTCTACTTTCTACTTTGTAATTTTCTCTTTTACATAGGAACCAAAACCTTTAATTCATTTGTGATGTGTACACAAGGTACTGTTGTCACCGATATTTGTTAATAATGGATGAGAAGTAACAGAATGAAGATCAGAAAATGTTATAAATGTTTGGGTTTGACATCATTACTAAGTACATCCACAGTTATTTGACTACAAGTTAGCTTTAGTTTATGGTTTATCCATTTCAACATTTTGTCTCATTGCCATAACACATAATTAACAACACACATAAAAAAAATCCATGTCACACATCATTGTAAAAACATGCTTGAATAATCAAAGCCATGATGACATCTTTATTAAAAAAAGCCTTGTGATAAATCGCATACAGTACACCACTGTCCAAGTTTGGGGTTGCTCAGCAAGGCTGACTTTATTTGGCTAAAAAACACAGGGAAACAATATTTATGTATGATATTATTAACATTTATTATAACTGTTTTCTATATTAATATGTTTTGAATGTAATTTGTTCCTGTGATAGCAAAGCTACATTTTCAGCAGCATTACTCCAGTGAGTGTCACATGATCCTTCAGAAATCATTCTTATATGCTGATTTTATGCTCAAGGAACATAACTATTATCAATGGAGTAAATAATTGCATTGATAACAGTTGTGTTATCTGTTATCAAGGAAAGGATGTGCATTTATTTTATATAACTTTAAATGTATATTTACGGGGTTAGTTCACCCCATTTTCTTTGATCGTTTACTCACCCTCATATTGTTCCAAACCTGTATGACTTTCTTTTTTCAGTGGAAACTAAAACTGTTTGGTTACCAACATCCTGCAAAATCTTCATTTGTGTTGAAGAAAAAAAAAAGTTCTAAAGGTTTAGTACAACATGAGGGTAACTTAATTCTGACAGAATTTTCACTTTTGGTTGAACTTTCCCCTTAAATAAGCAGTATGACACCAGCAAGAGAGCTGTTTTACATTAGTATGTATTTTTTGTTTTGAAATGTCTGCATTATAAACCCAACATTAAATACAATGGAAGTCCATCAACGTTTTCATCAGTGTGGTTACGTTTAGAATGAGGATGGACTCATAATAGTTCATCCATGTTACTGTGTAAGACTATAAAACATACAGAAAAGGCTCCTGTGGCCTTGTTGTGACACTGTGAAACCTGTTATGTGTTATCAATTAACTTTTTCAGGGCATGTAACATGTAATGTATGATAAGATTTCCAAACTAAATATTACACATGCTTGTATGTATTTTTAAACATTACAGTAGGGTGTCTGAACTGCTATGTTTGTCTTTAGATGACTATGGCGGTAAATGGCACACCAAAAACGATTTTAGAAGTTTGAAATGTAAACAGACTTGAATCTTGTAAATTAATACCAATTTATGCGTTTATGCCTTTGTTTGCAGGCATCGTTCCTCACAAAAAAGCTCAACATCACAGGAAAGAGAGTGAATCTGGCTATATGGGTGAGTCACACATGTTCCACACTGTGATTGTAGCATTTGTGTAGAGGTTGATCTTGAATAAAAGATTAAGTAAAGTCTTTGTTTTGGATAGATGTTACTGATCTGTGAGAATTAACAGCTCGTTTTCAATAGTTGGTGGGATGCTTTCTTACAGCAGCATGAAATCTGGTGCCTTTCACATCCTGTTTCACTTATTTAATGAGAAAGTTGGACTCGTGGCTGTTACCAGAAAATGGAGCCCAGTGATTGGAGGGAATGTCAGCTGTATAGGAAAGATGTGAAGCGAAGCAAATTATATTTTATTTTTAACTATATATTATGTTTAAATTATATTATATTTTAACTATATTATGCTTTAATAAAATATTAATTACTTTCTTTGCAATGACATGCAAGTAAATTATTCACACTCAAACCTAGAACATGTATTAAAAAGTAAATGAGCAATTTTGCTTTCACATTGAGTTTAAATTGTTTATTCACTTTAGAATCAAGGGAGTCAAACACAAGAATGCTCAAAGTGTCAGATTTGTGCTTTACTTCCATGTTCCTGACAAGAATTTATCCAGTCAGTTGCCAATAGAATGTGTTGAAAAAATTGTTTCACTGCATAGTTATAGTAGCTGATTGGTTCTTCCAAGCTGGCAAGACAGCCAATCGGTCTCTAAAGAAAAAAAAATATTACATGACTAACTTGTAAGCCTTTTATGCAACTGACCACAGCTCAGTACTTTTTAGCCCTCCTCCACCCCAGCACTACGTCTATAAAGGCTATAAAGGGTTTCTTCCTACTTTACCTAGCAGTAGCATGTATTTTAATCCCTGTATTTCTGAGAATGTTTCAGCAGTAGCAACATTTTTAGTTCAGGGGATAAAGAGTGTTTTCTCAGTCCAAGTTTCTGTTATCTGATCTGTTAGTTGTGGTTTCTTTATATATTGAGTATGTTTATTTTTATCACAGGACACTGCTGGTCAGGAGCGTTTTCACGCCCTTGGACCCATCTACTACAGAGATTCCAATGGCGCACTATTGGTGTACGACGTCACAGATGAGGACTCATTTCAGAAGGTGAATGTTTTCTTCACTTATGTATGCATTAAAAGGCCAAAATCAATTAATAAATATATGAGAACCAATGATAAATGTGTTAAATCAACTGTCAAGTTCTCTATAGTGCTCCACAACGCAATACACTCTTAAAAATAAATGTTCTTTATTGGCATCAATGCTTTCACAAAGAACCTTTACCATCCGTGAAACCTTTTCATTCCACTAAAGGTTCTTTACAGTGGAGGAACAAAGGTTCTTTAGATTATTAAAATGTTCTTCACACTAAAAAAAGATGTGAAGCGAAGCAAATTATATTTTATTTTTAACTATATATTATGTTTAAATTATATTATATTTTAACTATATTATGCTTTAATAAAATATTAATTACTTTCTTTGCAATGACATGCAAGTAAATTATTCACACTCAAACCTAGAACATGTATTAAAAAGTAAATGAGCAATTTTGCTTTCACATTGAGTTTAAATTGTTTATTCACTTTAGAATCAAGGGAGTCAAACACAAGAATGCTCAAAGTGTCAGATTTGTGCTTTACTTCCATGTTCCTGACAAGAATTTATCCAGTCAGTTGCCAATAGAATGTGTTGAAAAAATTGTTTCACTGCATAGTTATAGTAGCTGATTGGTTCTTCCAAGCTGGCAAGACAGCCAATCGGTCTCTAAAGAAAAAAAAATATTACATGACTAACTTGTAAGCCTTTTATGCAACTGACCACAGCTCAGTACTTTTTAGCCCTCCTCCACCCCAGCACTACGTCTATAAAGGCTATAAAGGGTTTCTTCCTACTTTACCTAGCAGTAGCATGTATTTTAATCCCTGTATTTCTGAGAATGTTTCAGCAGTAGCAACATTTTTAGTTCAGGGGATAAAGAGTGTTTTCTCAGTCCAAGTTTCTGTTATCTGATCTGTTAGTTGTGGTTTCTTTATATATTGAGTATGTTTATTTTTATCACAGGACACTGCTGGTCAGGAGCGTTTTCACGCCCTTGGACCCATCTACTACAGAGATTCCAATGGCGCACTATTGGTGTACGACGTCACAGATGAGGACTCATTTCAGAAGGTGAATGTTTTCTTCACTTATGTATGCATTAAAAGGCCAAAATCAATTAATAAATATATGAGAACCAATGATAAATGTGTTAAATCAACTGTCAAGTTCTCTATAGTGCTCCACAACGCAATACACTCTTAAAAATAAATGTTCTTTATTGGCATCAATGCTTTCACAAAGAACCTTTACCATCCGTGAAACCTTTTCATTCCACTAAAGGTTCTTTACAGTGGAGGAACAAAGGTTCTTTAGATTATTAAAATGTTCTTCACACTAAAAAAAATGGTTCTTTTAAGAACTGTTCACTGAAAGGTTCTTGGGGGAACCAAAACTGGTTCTTCAATGGCATTGCTGTAGCTTTTAGATAAATGCGGTAAATATGATTCATTATTTGTTCTTGCTTTATATATCAGACTAACTTTTGGTTTCTTGACAGGTGAAGAACTGGGTAAAAGAGTTAAGGAAAATGTTGGGGAATGAGATCTGTTTATGTATAGTAGGTGAGTAACATTCAACATTTATTAACATGTTTCATGTTTTGTGTCTTAACACGTTTGTTACTTATTTATTTGGTCTACCTTTTTTTATTTTCCCCTCTAGTTTTGGTGGCAAATCTGCCAAATAGATATAAGCATGTTACAGGGTTGCCCTGGTTGTAGAAAATATGAGAGAATTTTAAAATAGTAATAGCCTGGGAAACTCACAGAAATTGATTTACAGTTATGGGAATCTAATTTTAATCTAAACTTTAAAATATTTTGTCAGTTATAACTTGATTGCACAACCTTAAAAAGGATTTACTTGAGGGGGGGGGGGGGTACTTTTTATTAGAGCTGCTATACAGCAGAGTTTAGATTTGTCTTATATTTGATAAAGTTTGCATCATTAATTGTTTTGTTTTGTTTTTTTACTTTTAAGCAGCTTTGAAACAATCTGTATTGTAAAAAGTCAATAAAGCTAACTTGACTTCATATCGATTGAACTATTTTGGTCTATTTATGGTTATCTGCTGTGAATATTTACTATAAGATCTTTTTTTAGGCAATAAAATTGACCTGGAAAAAGACCGACATGTTTCAGTGGAGGAAGCAGAGGGGTATGTACTCCTCTCATGTTTTTACAGGATATTTTAATATGCATCGTGGATAACAGACCATATGAAGGAAACCTTGTCTTTCTGTTTAATGTGTGGTTTTGTACATGCAAATTGACAGACACAGCAGTAATTAGATATCAGTGTCATGGCATGCGAATCCCAGGACAAAGTTCTATTTTTACAGCTTGAAGCTTGTGCTTTACTCCTGGCCTTGGAAAATATAGAAAATGGACAAGAACAAAATTTCTTAATCTTCACCTGCCTTTAGGCACTTGAATCTGTAAAGACTGACCATACCATAATTAAAAGTATGTTAGCTAAAGTTGATAGCTTATCTGGTAATGAGAAAGCAGACGTCAAGGAGGAGTGTCAAATTCTACCCTATTTATAAACTCTTTAATGAATAACATGTGGCAGATGGAATGGGATGAATGCCATGGAAGTAAGTTACATGAAGTAAATCCTAGTATAAGAAGAACATTTTTTAAATTAATTTCAAATCTAGGTATGATCAAGTTGTTTTTACTAGGCACTGTTTAGGGCATGTAAGACTCACACATAGTTATTCATTAAAAGGTGAGCCACCACCATTATGCCTTCCTTGTCAAACTACAGTAAATGACTGTTAAACATTTTTAATTGGACTGTACTGTTTTTAATGTGAATAGACAACAGTTTTATTCCGAGATGTTTAACGTATGTATTTAAAAATGTATCACCTGAATGTTTTTTAGATTTATGTGTAGTAGTATTAATCTTAAATGTCTTATAGCTTCTTGTTAATTGTATGACCTTTGTTATTTATTCTATTTCTGCCATGAAGATAGATTTGTTGATGACATGGCGTTAAAGGCACAATATGTAATTTTCTGCCACTAGAGGGCGCGTATTCAAAACAAACAAAGAAACAAAGGCGTAGTTAGATGACACCGTCACTGTTTTTGGAATCATGGGAGTTGTCTTCTTCATCCCCACAGCCGATGCAATCCGATGGGACTCGGGCAGAACTCATGTTCATGGATGAGCTCATGTTTTAAAGATTTATTAACGTCGTAGTATGAAGCAGGGTGAGGCTGAAAGCTGTCGACGTAAAACGAGGCCGCTGAACGAGTGCGACACACGGCTCGAAAGCAGCGGAGCTTTTATTATGCCACAGTCGACCGCTTCCGCTCCTTCCGGAAAGCAGCGGAAGTAAGCAGCGCTGTTTTATCATACTAGATACATTTGAACATTCTGTTATAATGCTACTCTGTGCGATCGTCACATGTCTAATAAAATGCATAGCATATTAAAGCGTGTTTGGTGTTTCTATGTTTTCTACAAAATAAAACAAAACATTTGGGATAATGCAAGTACACAAGTCAGCAAAATATATAAAATTGTTCTAGTGATTTTTGGATATTTTAATAAAGAAATCTTACATATTGTGCCAATAAATAAATAAATAGGCTTCAATTATAAGCTATCAGCAGTGTTGGTTAATTAGTAATCAGATTTGGCTTGTAAAAGGCTGTATTGGTCAAAGTGTCCTGAGACATAGGGGCCGTTTACACTACGTTTTCATCAAAAAACAGGAAACTTTTTATGCGTTTTGACTGTTCGTTTACACGACAACGGCGTTTTGGGGACTGAAAACGCATATTTTTGAAAATGGGTTTTAAAGTGCAAGTTTTTGAAAACGGCACCGTTGTCGTTTCCGTGTAAACCCAAAACGGGAATCTTTGAAAATGGTGACGTCATGTGCGTGCGTAGTACGTGTTAGGTATGTAGACATGCGCAGTATGTGTCGATTTTAAAGGCAAACACGAACAAACATACACAACAATGGCGGAGTACATGGTACTGTTGTTGCTGCTCAAGAGTTTGCTAACGCTTCTTCGGCAAAGTGTAGATTTACTTCACCAATATTACAACCAACAGCGGAGATGCATCATATACATCATATAATCGTCACTTCCCTTCAGGTACTGTTTACTAACAAGGTGACAGCGCCAAATACTGGCCTGGCATACGTAATACAGCGTTTTTGGCCGTTTTCGCGGATATGTGTAAACGCGAATCGTTTTGAAAACGTTGTCGTGTTTACGTGAAACTTTTTAAAAATGCAAGGGAAAAACTTTTCCGTTTTTGACTACATCGTTGTCGTGTAAACGTAGCCATAGCCATCGTACGCAACAAAATGTTTATATGACTACAGTTTATTTATGTATTTTGGTTTTGTATATATTAAAAATGTAAATACGCAGTTTTATATATTCATAATCTATAATGTCTTTCAGGCTAAATATGGTATATTATACTTTTGACTAAGGATGTATGAAGATCACATGCACTAAAAGACACATGATTAATGTGACACAAGGTCACATGATTAAAACAATCACAAGATCAGTCCACACAAGTGGGTATAAAAAGTCTATGCACCCCTGTTCAAGTTGTAGGTTTTTTTTTTTCTTTTTGAGATGTAACAATGCAGAAAGTCAGATCTTTTCTCAACCTTTAAAGTAATGTTGAAACCAACAAAATGAATGTTAAAAAAGAAAGAAATGTAAAAACTAAATGTACTTGGTTGTAGAAGTGTGCACACCCTTTTATAATGGAGGCATGGAATAAGCCAATCACATGCAAACTCTCACTGAAAAGTAAAGTTGTAAAAGTGATTTATCTATACACACCATTTTTTTAAATTAATGTGCACTCATTATCTTAAATCAAAATTACTTGCTTACAACAGTCTATTTTTCATATATCTGGCTATGGGGTAGGGTGGCCAGACGGAAGCCAAAAAAAGCCCACCTAAATTTTGCCCAAACCATATGGCAAAATATTTTATGGTCTGATGAAACCAAATTAAACCTTTGGGCCATAATATTAACTGAATTTCATCTTTCAGCTTGATGGTAACAAACACAACTGGCTTCTGAAGAAAAAGAATGTTTTTGAATTGCTGAGTAAGAGCCCAGATCTAAGTCCATTCGAAAAAACTTGAATGCCTTGAACAGCCTATACACAGGAGATCCCCCTGCAATGTGATCAATCTGGAGCTCTTTTGCAAGGAAGAGTGGGGAAAAAATGATTAATCAAGATGTGCTATGTTGATGGACTCTTGTTCAAAAGAAACAATTAAAAGCAAAAGGGGTTTCAACCAAGTATTTAGTTGAAGGGTGTCCACATACTTGCAGTCAGGTCATTCAAGTCATTCTTGTTTTTCCTTAAAAGTTTCTATTTGTTTGTTACTTGAATTTTGTTTGTTTTAATACTGCATTAAAGGTGGAAGAAGTTCTGTCATCCTGGATTCAGGTTTTTACAGCCTTTCATGAACAGGGGTTCAGACTTGTTATACCACTGTATGTGGAAGGAATAGAGCAATAAATGGTGATCTTTTCTGTCTTGCATTTGAAAATGTATTTCATTAAGTGCCACAATCTTTACATACAAATGCATTAATATCAGCCTACTCTTGTCTAATCTAAGACAAACATTCGTTCCAAAGATATTTTTTAAATCATACGTTTAGGTGAAGCAAAATTAAAATTTTTGAAAAAAAAAAAATTTGACCAATCTTTTAGCTGTCAGGGGCATTTTATTAATGATATTAGAAAAAAATGCTTACAGCACCTTTTAAGTGCTTTTTGGTAAATCTGTATAAATTGTTTTTATGTCCTCAGTTATTATTTTTTGTCTTTTTTCAGATACGCAGAGTCAGTGGGGGCAAAACACTATCACACATCAGCCAAATTAAACAAAGGCATTGAGGAGCTGTTTCTGGACCTGTGTAAACGTACGTTATTTTTAAATGCTGTGTATACGGCCTGCCTGTCTGTTTTCCATAACACAACAGGCTTCATGATTAATCAAAATTGTGTATTTCAGAGTACAACATGGCACTGTGTTCTTTCACACACAAGCAGCTCATTATGTTTTCAGTAGTGCTGTGAAACGATTAATCGCATCCAAAATAAACGTTTTTGTTTACATAATATATGTGTGTGTATTGTGTATATTTATTATGTATATATAAATACACACACATACAGTATATATTTTGAAAATATTTACATGTGTATATATATAATTTATATTATATATATTTAATATATAAACATATTTTTAAAAATATATACGTGTGTGTGTGTATTTATAAATACATAATAATCTTTTATTTTGGATGCGATTAATTGTTTGACAGCGCTAGTTTTCAGTGTCTCAGAGCGGCTCAGGTCGCAGTAAATGCTGCTCTACAAAACTAATCTCAGCATCTGACTTATACCGTGCATTAGGGAATGCAGCATATGCCAAATTTCTTCCCATGTTAATGAGACGTGCTTATAAATCAGCTGGTGTCTGCCCAAATACAAGCTCGATGGTTTAATGTTTGAAAATGTAATGTTACAATTGTACTGTAAAATATTATTATATTATATTTTTCTTAAATACACTTAACAGTGAAATATTATAAGTATTTTTTAAAATATTTTATTTAGTAATAAATATTTCCACATAGTGACGTATACATGTGGGGGCGTGTTAGAATGAGACGTTTTAGGTAGGCGTGGTTGACTCTTAACTTTAATAAAGAATATCTCTTTGGATTTTAGACTTTAGTCTTTGCAACTTTACAGATCTTCTTTATGCACCAAGAGCTTGTAACACTCCAAAGAGAAAGGAAAACTTGAAATCGCATCATATGACCCCTTTAAATCTCCAGAACTATTTGTCAGGATTTCATTTATCAAATCACCAGTAAAATTTCACAGCAGTGTTGTAAACTTTGCTTAAAAAAGGTAAAAAAAAAAAAAAACTTTTGTCAAAAAATAAATGTAGATGACTTCTTTGTTTTTTCTCAATAATTGTCTTTCCAAAAAAGGTTATTGACTCTTTTAAATGAAAGGTGTCGGTTTCATAAACTAAATGGATAAGAGTCCTATGTTTGACAGAACCAATGAGGTTTTTAAAACCCTGTCTCACACAGTCATGAGAGCGTCATGTAAAACTACTTCATAGAGTTTATTACATTTTTTTTTAAATGTTTATTACAGAGTTCATTACTTATCTGTCTTTATTTTTTGTCATTTTCACTGGCATCTGTAGGCATGATGGAGACAGCTCAGGCAGAGGAGAGGTCAAGGGGGAACGGCGCGAGTCACACAAGCACAGCCCGGAGAGGCGTACAGATTGTCGACGACGAGCCCCAGACTGCCATGCCCGCCGGAGGCTGTTGTACTTCCGGTTAAACACACTTACCCCCTTTTACCATACCTGGGACTGATAACGGCCTCTTTCGCCCTCCTCTGTGTAAGAACTGCCACTTCCCACAGCTACACTCACCTGCGACTGATCTACAGCTCTGTCAAGTCATTTCTTTAACAGTTTGTTCCTTATTGAAAGGGTTGATTTGTAAGTCCATCCTTTGCCGGCAGACTTTAGGGGCCAAAAGATGCCAGATTGACCTGTGTTGAAAATATTCACAAATTATTACAAATAGGTACCAAACAATAATGCCCAGTCTTATAAAACACACATGCACTGATTCATTTCCCTAACAATCTGATATGTTAGCACTTTTTTTTTCTTTTGGCAAGGTGTTGTGCATGTAGAATCTTTAAAATCCTAGTTTTATTTTACGTCTAAGAAAAAAAAGAAATTCTTTATTATTTAATAACTTATTTAAAATTTCATCAAGCATCTACATGTCCAAAGACCTTTGTACTTCTTGTAATCAATGGGCTTGTGTCATTCTTATACAGTCTCATTCTTCTGTCATTCATATCTTCTGTATCTTTCTTAAAAATGCAACATTAAAATCCATCTAGAACATTTAAACTCCTTGTAGATTTTGTCTTTTCTCTTCAACTTCAACTGATTTACCACTATCTAGACTTTAAAAAGTTTAAAAAAAAAATTTAAAAAACATTTCTGTTGTTTGCTTGCTAAATTCTTTATAGGGAAAAAATCCAATACTGTGTACTTTTTTCTTTTCAAGCTATCAATTGCAACATTGAGTCAGAAAAGTGTACAATATTCAATATTAATGTTTTATGAATGTATAATGAATAATAATGGCTGTGGTAAGTGCTTTTTTTGGGGGGATTTGTGTTCCCCCCCCCCCCCCCCAAGACCTGAACATTTGGACAGATTTTGAAAGTACTAATAGTTTCCACAACCACATCATCTGTAAACACTGAGGTGCAGCTGTGAGCCTTCTGTGCCTTTAAATAAAAGTGTCTAGATTGACCTACCTATTGTCTCCTAGCATATATTATTAGAAAAACTCGTTTACTTAATTTCAAAGAGGTTTTACAGTGGGACAGTTGCATTAAACATTGGTTATGCATATAACCATGGTTCTGGATCACCAGATGGCATATCTCAGTGAAATACCTGAATGTCCTTCTCATTTTTAAGAGCTCAATATAAAAGCTTTCACTATGTGAACTTAATGACATATATAGCAATAAATGTCTGCCTAAAAGTCTTCTGTCAGTCATAGAACCGTGGTTATATGCGTAACCAACATTCTGTTTCCTTGGCTTCAGTTTGCCAGAGGGCTTAACTGAGTGGACAAAAAAGTGTCTGATTAATATGCATCTCCCATATATTTTAATTTAATCATTTAGCAGACACATTGCAAATGAGGAGAACAATAGAAGCAATCAGACCAACAAGAAAGAAACGGTATACAAGTGCTTTGACAAGTCTCAGTTAGTCTAGCACTGTACACATAGCCAGGTGTTTTTTTTTTTTTTTTTATAAATTAGACTAAAACGAATAAAATAGAATAGGTAAGTGCTAGTATTGATTGGTCAGGAGAACAGCTACTGTCGGATCGTCTGGTTGGAATAAGAAGTAGAGTTGAGTGTCATCAGCATAGCAATGATAGGAAGAGCCATGTTTCTGAATGACAGATCCTAATGATGGCATGTAGATGGAGAAGAGAAGTAGTCCAAGCACTGAGCCTTGAGGAACCCTAGTAGCAAGAAGTTGTGACTAGAAACCTCACCCTTCCAAGACACCCTGAAGGACCTACCTGAGAGACTTGAACCACTGGAGTGCAGTTCCTGAGATGCCCATCTTTATGAGGGTGGACAGGAGGATCAGGCAGTTAACTGTGTCAAAAGCAGCAGACAGATCCAGCAAGATGATTACTGAGGATTTGTAAGCTGCTCTTGCCAGTCTCAAGGCTTCATTAAGTTGAGTGGCCATGGCCTTTATCATTAAAAGGCCATTCTGGACCTGGACAGAATTAGTATCGCACCAAAAATATATACTGAACAAAACAACACTAAAGCATACATGTTATGAACTTGAACTCAAGTTATTCGACTTTCATTTGAAAATTTGTAGTACAAAGTACTTAAATGGTATCTGCTCGTGACTTTCCTTTGTGTTTAGTTGCCCAGCACTGTTTTGGAGGTATTTGGTATTTGTGTCATGACAAAGGGACCTGGCTTTCAAAATGTTTAATAATCGTTGCATTACATGAACAAACATTAATACACAAACATGAAAATTACATGCCCGAAGTCTTTCAGGTTTGAAATATTTTTGTCCAGACTTCCAGAATCAACTGAAGGTCACTGGATAGTGGATATGATGAAGACTAAGTGTTTCACAGCTATACATCACCACCTAATTATTTGTTTCATACATTGTATAACTGCTGAGGGGTGCTTTTTTCGCCCAAATTCATAAGCATGGTTCGCAAATTAATTACATAAAATTTACATGGTCATTATATAATCGTAAATATAGTCAAAGCTAAAAACAATTACTGCCATTGTGTGAATAATATGTAATCATGTAATCCATAAAAAAAGTAACTGTAATCTGATTATGTGCATTATAGATTGTAATTTACTCTAATAACAAATTGTTGGAATCTGATAGGCTAATCCAGATTACATCAGTAGGCTACTACACAGCACTGCCTATTTATTTCTCAATAAATAAATGAACCCTGCTGTTTCCTACACTGAATTAATCTGCATTGAAATACAATAGTACAATTTCTTTCTTTCTTTCTTACATATATGTCGCACGTGCTACGAAAAAACTGGTCTGTGCGATGAAATTCACATCAGTGTTAACTCAGCGGTAGAGTTACTCTCACGGAACACTGCACTCATGCGCAATCACAAAACTACATTATTTCCGTCTGCTTTAAAGCAATACTGGTTAAACATTTAATTCACGTGCTGTTCTGCATGCGCTTTTTCTGAGCGTGTACTCATGAAGCGCCACTGAGAGCCCGTCAAAAAGCGCCTGATTATTGGACTAAAGGCTGATTTATACTTCTGCGTCGGACCTACGCTGTAGTTTACGCATAAACGCACACCCATACGCCGTAGCCTGACGTGCACCTCTCCAGAAATCTAACAGCGCGTCAATTCTACGCATATCGCAAGCGCTGTGATTGGTCTGCAAGAACCCCTCCCTCCATATGTACTTGAGTTTGGTGTGTTTATGTGCACTTTAATATATTTTAATGTTACACCTTCTTATATAAAATAAAACAAAGCAAAGAACAAGTGTCTGATCATTTATTATACTACATAGCATTATACATCAGTAGTTGTCCACAACAAACAATGTTGATCTGCCGTGGTACAAGTCCTTGTGCAGATTGAAAGAATGCCATCATCTCCTGTTCCGTTGTTGTCTCCTTTTTGTAGTTTTAAATAATGATTTAATGATTTGATATTTATTTGCCGCCATCACGGCTATAATGCTTCTCCGACGAGCTGCTGCTTCTTTGGCTTTTGCCGTGGTACTGCGGGTTACACCAGCAACATGCCCGTGGACACTG
>NW_015540843.1:677529-681506 GCF_001515605.1 Sinocyclocheilus anshuiensis | reverse complement strand
TTGTGTTAAATACATTCTATTATTAATCCCTCATGACATTTAAAATTGAAAATATTTTTATTTTTTAAAGCTAATAGCAGTTACCCTTGCTGGACCTGTTTTGTCCCACATCTCAAGAATGACTGAGCTACTAAACATGCTGCCGACTGTCATTAAAGGGGTCATATGATGCTGCTAAAAAGAACGTTTCTGCACTCTTCCATTTTTAGCAAATAAAGAAAAATGTTCCTCGTACATAACAGATTGTTTTGTTTAAAACAATTTTTGTGATGGTTTGTATTTTTTGTGCTCTTTGGAACATCAATGTCTGTTTAAGTGATGAACTCTATTACTTATGTTTGTTTTCAGACATGATAACAGACGTTTTATACTTGTGCTACAACTTTTTGGCCTGTGCTACAAAACTTTCAACCTCTGTAGCACCAGTGCTATGTGAAAAACAGTTAACGTACAGCCCTGCCTAAGGGGGTGACTTGCTGTCCACATATGTGAAAAATCTCCAGTCAATTACTTTTGTGTCATAGTGAGCTGTTATTTCGTTAAAACGTTATGTTTTTTTCGCAACAACGAGAAAGTGTGACGCTAATACAACAGCGGCAATAAGCCGGGAGAGCTCGCTCTCTGCGGAGCTTTCGACAAGGGACCGTGGTGAAAGTGCAGTTTTTCTTTGTTATTTGCGATAGCTCAGTGTAATAGTGTTTTTGTAATAGCTTTTTTGTTAAATGGCCTATAGGCATGAGACCAGTGTCAATCAATAGAGGGGGACAGTGGACATTTTTCACAACCTTCCATGTTAACCCTACTGGTAGAAAAGGGAATTACATGTCCAAAATTTACCTTCTTTTTGTAATAACTTTCGTCATCAGGGACACAGAAGCATGAGAAAAGTGTCAATCAATAGAGGGGGATAATGGACATTTTTTACAACATTCCATTTGACCCCTACTTGTAAAAAAGGCCATCATTTTACCCCTACTGTTAGAAAAGGGAATTGCATGTCCAAAATTTACTTTCTTTTTGTAATAACTTTCTTCAGCAGGAAGATAGAGACATGAGACCAGAGTCTTTCAATAGAGGGGGACAATGGACATTTTTCACAACCTTCCATTTTACCCCTACTGGTAGAAAACGGAATTGCATGTCCAAAATTAACATTCTTTCTGTAATAACTTTTTACATCAGTGAGACAGAGGTGAGAGACCAGTGTCAATCAATAGAGGGGGACAATGGACATTTTTCACAACCTTCCATTTTACCCCTACTGGTAGAAAACGGAATTGCATGTCCAAAATTAACATTCTTTCTGTAATAACTTTTTACATCAGTGAGACAGAGGTGAGAGACCAGTGTCAATCAATAGAGGGGGACAATGGACATTTTTCACAACCTTCCATTTTACCCCTACTGGTAGAAAACGGAATTGCATGTCCAAAATTAACATTCTTTCTGTAATAACTTTTTACATCAGTGAGACAGAGGTGAGAGACCAGTGTCAATCAATAGAGGGGGACAATGGACATTTTTCACAACCTTCCATTTTACCCCTACTGGTAGAAAACGGAATTGCATGTCCAAAATTAACATTCTTTCTGTAATAACTTTTTACATCAGTGAGACAGAGGTGAGAGACCAGTGTCAATCAATAGAGGGGGACAATGGACATTTTTCACAACCTTCCATTTTACCCCTACTGGTAGAAAACGGAATTGCATGTCCAAAATTAACATTCTTTCTGTAATAACTTTTTACATCAGTGAGACAGAGGTGAGAGACCAGTGTCAATCAATAGAGGGGGACAATGGACATTTTTCACAACCTTCCATTTTACCCCTACTGGTAGAAAACGGAATTGCATGTCCAAAATTAACATTCTTTCTGTAATAACTTTTTACATCAGTGAGACAGAGGTGAGAGACCAGTGTCAATCAATAGAGGGGGACAATGGACATTTTTCACAACCTTCCATTTTACCCCTACTGGTAGAAAACGGAATTGCATGTCCAAAATTAACATTCTTTCTGTAATAACTTTTTACATCAGTGAGACAGAGGTGAGAGACCAGTGTCAATCAATAGAGGGGGACAATGGACATTTTTCACAACCTTCCATTTTACCCCTACTGGTAGAAAACGGAATTGCATGTCCAAAATTAACATTCTTTCTGTAATAACTTTTTACATCAGGGAAGTCAGAGGCATGAGACCACTGTCAATCAATAGATGGGGACAGTGAACATTTTTCACAACCTTCCATTTTACCCCAAGTGGATGATTAGGGTATTGCATGTTCAAAATTAACCTTCTTTTTGTAATAACTTTTGTCAGCAGAAAGATGGAGGCATGAGACCAGTGTCAATCAATAGAAGGGGACAGTGGATATTTTTCACAACCTTCCAAAATTAAGCTTCTTTTTGTAATAACTTTTTACATCAGGAAGACAGAGTCATGAAACCAGTGTCAATCAATAAAGGGGGATAGTGGACATTTTTCACAACCATTGTTCTACTCTAGTGACTGATTAGAGAACTGCATGTTCACAATTAGGGCCCAATCCACTAGAGCCGCAGGGCCCTATTGTTGTTCTAACGATTATTATTATGTTTATTTTTATTTGCCAAGGTTTTGGAGTATTTTGGGGCCCTTAACAAAAATTTGGACCATTCCAAATCATTTGAACTTTGTGTCTGTACATCAGAAATAGAACGAGGCAGCAGTTTACTGTAAGGGATTTGTCATGTCGCGTAGCGCCGCATCCAGTGTAGAAAGCATAACTGATTTAAATAGGTTCTATTTTATTTTGTCATACTGCACCGGTTGCATACAGTGTACAAACTGTGTAAAACACTTAACAAGCTTAAAATTGCATGAAATTTGACACACACACATCAGTATTAATGATAGTTTGATACAGGCAAAAGCTCATAAATGGGCATGGAACAGGTGCTCTATAGCGCAACCTTTTGACAAAAGTGGGTGGGTTACTTTTTCCTAAAGTCACCAAACTTGGTACATATATTATTCTCATTGCGCCGGACAACTTTCTCTTTTACAGTCATTAGCTACAACCAACAGAAATTTGGCTATTTTGCTTTGAATATGGATAAAAATTTTTTTTAAAAACTGTGAATTAATGCATACTCCTCCTTTGTCAACATGATGCCAAGATATTAAAGGTTCTAAACTGCTAACAGATTTTGGATATCTTGAACGATATTAAATGGTGATTTATTAAAGTAACATTTAAAAAGATAACAGTAATATTCTAATATCTTTAAAGTGCATTATTCAAACTCTCCACCAATAGTTCACAAACATAAATATGAAAAACAAGTACAGTATATATACAGCGGGTACGGAAAGTATTCAGACCCCCTTCAATTTTTCACTCTTTGTTATATTGCAGCCATTTGCTAAAATCATTTAAGTTAATTTTTTTTCCTCATTAATGTACACACAGCACCCCATATTGACAGAAAAACACAGAATCGTTGACATTTTTGCAGATTTATTAAAAAAGAAAAACTGAAATATCACATAATATAACAAAGAGTGAAAAATTGAAGGGGGTCTGAATACTTTCCGTACCCACTGTATATATATATATATATACAGTGCACAGCATAAATGATTACACTCTCTCTTTGATTAAATATAAAAGGTTGATATTCTAATATAATTCATAGAACGATGGCAAAATTAATATGTATTAAAAATATTCTTAATAAAAACAGAGAAATATATGCCATTGATACCTGTAAATTAGTACACCCTACATTTTATTCAACAGTGTAATATTCTACTACTTAATATGTCCTCCATATTTTTTTTTAAAGGGGTCATAATGATGCGATTTCAAGTTGTCCTTTCTCTTTGGAGTGTTACAAGCTGATTGTGCATAGATAAGACCCCTGAAGTTGCAAAAACTAAAGTCTCAAAACCAAATAGATATTCTTTATCAAAGTTAAGACTCTGCCACAC
>NW_015540843.1:671227-677497 GCF_001515605.1 Sinocyclocheilus anshuiensis | reverse complement strand
GCATGTCAACATATTCTGTTACACCAAATACACCAAATAATGATCTTTAAAAAAGCATCATATGACCCCTTTAAGTACACTGCTCTGACCCATCTTGGCACTGAGTGTACAACTTCATGACAAATTGTCACATCTGTCCTGTTTAACTCCTGAAGGATGAGCTCCTTAAATGCTCCTTAAATACTTAATGGAGAAGAGGAGAGAAGTATTCTCAGCTTGTCAGAGCTGCTCACACTTAAATGTGATCAAAAAACTAAAAATAGGAAAGAACATGTTTGTTTGGAAACCATTTACAATTTTAAAAATAAACCTGTATTTAAATTTAAGAATGAAATCATTTACCTGTTGGGATTGTGTTGACATTCTGTGTAGTTGGATTGCTGAGCTCCAGAAAATCAGTAATGAGGTGCTTTGACAGTTACAACCATTTACAATTTTAAAGACAAACTTGTATTTCAATTTAAGAATGAAATCATTTACCTGTTGGGATCGTGTTGACACTGTGTAGTTTGATTGCTGAGCTCCACAAAATCAGTAATGAGGTGCTTTGACTGTTACGGATTTGAAAAATGAAAGGTCTGGAATAAAGAACCCTAAATTCTAACACCAAGAACCATTTCAGCATAAAAGTGTTCCTCGGGATGCTTAGGTGCTAAATAGAAACGTTACTGCTCCCAGCTCTGTGTGGATTAATTCACATTTATTTTTATAGCTCTTTTCACAATACACATTATTTCAAAGCAGTTTAACAGGAAATGCATTAAAAGATTTTAAAGAAGTGTGGAGTACTGGGCTGTGCTGCCATATTCTGTGGTAAATTTGCTTACAAACAGTAAGGGTCTTACATGTTTACCTGAGGTCAGGGAAGTTCTTAATTTCCTGCACAAGCTCTCTACTGTCCAAATCACAGTGGTGGTTCTACATTGAATTACACCCTGGGCGAGACCCCCTTCGAGCGCCAGGGGCATTACACGCCCCCCCCACACAAAAAAAAAGAACCCCCACAAAATTCTGCACAAACAGTTATATTTTATTATAACAACATAAGTGAAAGAGAAAATTATATTTCTCAATTGCACAAATCCTTCATTAGAACATTTGAAAAACACACTTAAGAGAATCCAGTTATTTAACTATTGCAATTACAACAGGAAACTGGACACTTTTTAAGGTGCACAATCTCCACCTCCAACATTGCCAAAAGACAATGAACACAATTCTGCACAAAATATGACAGTATAAGTTATCAGAACTTAAATAAATATACACTATACACTGTATCTAATTTGCATATTAATGTGTTCTTGGAGCAACATTTAATGAAAAAATAAGTGTAATAATTGGAGTAATAATTGGCAACATTTTAATAATAATATCTAATATTTCATAGGAATATTGATGTATAATTTATTTCCATATTCCCTTGTTGTGTCTCCCAAAATGCCTGATAAACATGATTTAATTCCTGATGTCCTCTACAGTGGACATGTATGAAATCAATGCCCTGTTCTGTAACAGAAAGTCATTTTTTGATTTGAAACCCCATAACGTTTTGACATAACGTCTGAGATGTTGGTTTATGAAATACAATTTGAAAAGTAGTCCGATTTAAATTATAATTACACAGATTTGAAAATTCCGTTGGCTAATTACAGGGCCTAACGTTAACCCAACTGATGGAAATAAATAATAACTGAACTTGTAACAGTTTTGTTGCAAAGCACGATATTATGGTGAAATTAGATCTCGTGTTTGTTGAGTTAAAACCGAATTATTGTTGTATAAGCATAGCAAGCATCATTTCCCATCCCCCAACACTGTCACTCACAACCAGAAGTCAAGACTAAACCAATTCACCTTGGTGACCACATAATCGTTTTGTATTACCTATTTTTATTAGCCATTTCACACAATTCAGAAAAACAAAAATGTGCAGGAACTATAGGCCTGTATTTATAATATTATGAATGAAATGTGCGTTATTTGGAAGAAAGTCGAGGTGTGACTGACTTTAGCCTACTAATTCCATTAGAGTATTGCTCTATACAGTGGATCCCCCCCTTGTCCGTTCCATTTGGGAGAGACCCAGAGGTGAACTGTCCCCCGCGCCGCTCCCCTTTCCCCTTCTCACACAGCTTCTGTGCACGGCACCTTCTCAGCAAGCAGGGGCGCCAATTTGCCAATTCCCCACACAGTGAAATGATAGATAATAGAAAACCACTCCGCGGCGGCGCAGAGGATTTTTTTTTTTAACTGCTCGTGCCGCCCCCCATGTATCATGAAAAAATGCTGCCCCGGGCGGCTGCCCAGTTCGCCCGTGCCAAAAACCGCTACAGGAAAAAAAAATCCTGTAATTCAACAAGGTTAAAGTGTGGCAGGACATGATTTGGGGGGAGGCAGTTTTTGAAAATAGGGCCTACCTTAATTTTTTTAAATTTTTTTTTTTAAGTGCCCTCAAGTCAAGTGAACCCATGTTTTTTATTTATTGTATTATTATTATTATTATTATTACAATCATTTTGTGTGTGTGTGCAATGTGTTATACTGGTATTCCCTAAGTTATGGGGTCCAAATGTCCCCACAGGTATTAGAATTTTGACTTTGTTGGGAAATTTTTTGTCCCTATGAGGAAACAAGCATAAAAATCATACAGATTTATATTTTTTGAAAATGTAAAAATGCAGAAAGTTTTGTGTGATGGGTAGGTTAATGTAATGTAGTTGGACAGAATATACAGTTTGGAATATATGCCTATTGAATATCCCCATAATACCTTAATACCCAACGTGTGTGTGTGTGTGTGTGTGTGTGTGTGTGTGTATGTGTGTGCTAAAATTGACTTATTTCAATTTGACATGACATTTGACAATGACACCTTATTTCAAAATTATATTTTAATTTTTATTCAGTGGATCCCAGTGGTATTGTACATATCTGGTGTATTTGAGAGAAAGCTCTCGGTGTTGACAATATTGATGATGACTAGGTAGATGAAGTTAAATCAATCAGAAATATATTGGCTTTCAACTGATAGTTTTAAAAAGCAATAGAAAACACTTCTAAGACTCTATATTACCCCAAATGTTCTGAATAAGAATATATCTTCATTATGCAAGAAATTCCATAGTGAAAGTAGTTAATGAATTAATTTGCTGGGTCATAAATTGTCATTTTTTAATTAGCAGTGCATGATCTAGTAATAATCCATATTTTAAAACAAGTGACAATATTGTTTTTTTAAATTGTTTAGAATTTGTAGTTTTCAACATGTACAATTTGTAAAAAGGAAAAGAGTTATTAAGATAACTATATTTTAGATGTACAAAATCATAAATATTTTTATTTGTAGTGTTTCTATTCTTTCTATTGTGCCATTCGCCAATGCATGGGGACAAAGGACGTAATCCAAGTATATTTATGTGTTTATCTGATGTAATAATAAATTCAGCATTTTAATGAGCTGTTAAACATTACTTACTCACTATATTAACAACTGATCATATGTCTAGTAAATCATAACTAACAAATTATGTTGAACTATTTTTGCATTCTTCAAAGTTATATGCAAGGATTTGTTTAAGGTCAGTACCATGTATAGAAACAAATTCTGACATAAAACCATAGTTGTAAAGATGTATATTTCTTTATCATTATTTTTTTTACATATTAGATTCTTGCTCACACTTCCATATAAACAATGTACAAGCATAAGTCAACGTTTTATTTAAAATTTGAACTGTCATTGCTATTAATTAAGCAGTGTTGGGTTCGTGTCCGGAGTCGAGTCAGAGTATTTAACCACTCGAGTCAGAGTACAAAATTGGCCAAGTCGGACTCAAATCCGAGTCCAACTATACAGTACTGTTTGTCATCTTAAGCTTATTTTAACCTTTAAAACTAGAAAACGCAATGTCAGTTTAAATTTAACAAAAGAAAATCTCTTGCATGTTGCCATTTAGATTTTTTTATGTCGCATCATCTCATAAAATTTAAAGTAAAAAAAATGTATGGCTGACTTGATTTATGTATTGTGACATATTTCAGAGTAAGCTGTAGCCTAAGGACCTTTGAAATAACTGAAATCATTTGGCGAAGTATTATGGATATGTAATGCAGTCAAGATGATAACTTGCACACATTAGAATTTTCATCAACCAGTGAGATTCAAGATTTAACAGCCCAGTAGTATAATGGCAATTTATTGTATAAATCTATGTTTTCAAATTGATTAATATTTTGGTCGGTCTTTTGCTTGTCTGTCTATTTAGATGAGCCGCACCTGCATATAATATATTTAGCATAATAAAAAGCTATAGTAATAATTAGTATATAAATGACATAAGAAATATTTTTTCACTGTGTGGACATGGACTCCAGGGCTAAACACTGGTTTCAGGCTTCTGAGGGGTGCACGTGTATGCTAAGCCTACAAAATCTTATATGAACTGACAAACTGTAAAATATAAGTTGATAAAGTCCTCTGCTATGAACAAATGCTGATCAAAATCATTCTAGATGCTGGTATTGTGCAAAGCTTCATCTGTCTGCAGGATTAAAAAATTTTTTTTTACAGTCTATGGTATTGTCAAGTTGCACACACACGAGGGACGAGGAGACGCTGGAGAATATGTTGACAGGACTTTATTTGCATGAACCACCAAGGAACCAAGGGAGACGAACACAGGAAGACGTTCACAGGAAGACGTACACATGAAGACGCTCACAGCGGACCGAGAATTTGGGACTGGGAACACCATTTATACACACACACAGGAGGAGGGGATGACGAGACACACCTGGGAGCAATGAAACCAAGGGAAACACCTGGGACAAATGAACTAAACTAATCAGGACAGGAACAGGAAACTAACCAAATAAGGGCATGGGAAGGCACATGGGGAGCAGGACACACACAAAATATGGAACAGAGTCTGACAGGTATGTATTAAATACAAATTATTCTTAGTTACTAAAGTGATTCAGATAAGAGCAGTAAGTGATTTTCTTATTTTTTTGGTTTGATTAACATTATCAACACAGTCGGCGGCAGCAGGTTTTACGCTGCTGTCGCTTTAAGACCTGATGCACGGATCAAATATTTGGACACATCTGTATTTCTCCTAACTGTTTAGGTTCACTTATGACATAACCGACTGCATTTACATGGATACTCTCCAAGACGGGCATTTTGACATAACTTTTTGTGTATTTGAGTGTGTAGTAATAACATACAAAAAATAACTTAATTTGGCATTCACACACTGAGAGGAAAATTCTGTGAGCAAGTAATGTCAAGACTTAAAAACACATGTGAAATCTGAATGTCATTTTTGTAACAAAGCATCTGGTCAGTGACGTAAATATTTTTTGAGTCCCAAAGCCAAAGGCTCAAGTCTGAGTGAAAATGACAACTCCAAGTCCGCTAAAGTTGTATTTGAGTTTTGAGTACTCCAAATCTATAATTAAGTAACAAAGTCAAAATGTGATATTTAGGTATTTTAAAAGAAAAAGAGAGGTTGTTGCATGTCAATTGTCCCCCTCTATTTATTGACACTTCGAGTCTCAGTCTCCCTGAATAAAAAAGATCTTACCAAAAATGTTTAATTGTGGACATGCAATCCCACTTGCCACCAGTAGGGGTAAAAAGACAGGTTGTAAAAGATGCCCACTGTTTTTCTCTATTGATTGACACTGGATTAATGTCTCCCTGATAGAAAACTCTATTACAAAAAGAAGGTTAATTTTGAACATGAAATCCCATAACCAGCCACTAGGGTAAAATAAAAGGTTGTGAAAAATGTCCACTGTTCCCCTCTATTGATTGACACTGGTCTCAAGTCTCTATCTTTCAGCTGACGAAAGTTCTTACGAAAATAAAGAAAATTTTGGACATGCAATTCCCTTTTGTACCAAAATGGAAGGTTGTGAAAAATTGTCTACTGTCCCCCTGTATTGATTGACACTGGTTTCATGTCTCGGTCTCCCTGTTGCAAAAAGCTATTAAAAAATAGAAGGTTAATTTTTGACATGCAATTCCCTAATCATCCACTTGGGGTAAAATGGAAGGTTGTGAAAAATGTCCACTGTCCCCCTCTATTGATTGACACTGGTCTCATGCCTCTGTCTACCTGATGTAAAAAGTTATTAGAAAAAGAAGGTTAATTTTGGACATGCAATTCCATAATCATCCACTTGGAGTAAAATGGAAGGTTGTGAAAAATGTTCACTGGCCCCCTCTATTGATTGACACTGGTATCATGTCTCTATCTT
>NW_015540843.1:670284-670853 GCF_001515605.1 Sinocyclocheilus anshuiensis | reverse complement strand
GTTATTACAAAAAGAATGTTAATTTTGGACATGCAAGTCCCTTTTCTATCAGTAGGGGTAAAATGGAAGGTTGTGAAATATGTACACTGTCCCCCTCTATTTACTGACACTGGTCTCATGTCTCTATCTTCCTGCTGAAGAAAGTTATTACAAAAAGAATGTTACTTTTGGACATGCAATTCCCTTTTATACCAGTTGGGGTAAAATGGAAGGTTCTGAAAGATGTCCACTGTCGCTCGCTATTGATTGACACTGGTTTCATGTCTTTATCTAACTGATGTAAAAAGTTATTACAAAAAGAAGGTTAATTTTGAACATGCAATACCCTAATCATCCACTTGGGGTAAAATGGAAGGTTGTGAAAAATGTCCACTGTCCTCCTCTATTTATTGACACTGGTCTGATGTCTCTGTCTCCCTGATGTAAAAATGTATTACAAAAAGCCTGCTGAAGAAAGTTATTACAAAAAGAATGTTAATTTTGGACATGTAATGCCCAAATCACTCACTTGGGGTACAATGTAAGGTTGAGAAAGATGTCCACTGACTAACTCTATTGATTGACACTGG
>NW_015540843.1:669495-670028 GCF_001515605.1 Sinocyclocheilus anshuiensis | reverse complement strand
TAAGGTTGTGAAAAATGTCCACTGTCCCCCTCTATTGATTGACACTGGTTTCATGTCTTTGTTTCCCTGATGTAAAAAGTTATTACAAAAAGATGATTAATTTTGGACATGCAATTCCGTTTTCTACTAGTAGGATTATTACAAAAAGAATGTTAATTTTGGACATGCAATTCCCTTTTCTACCATTAGGGGTAAAATTGAAGGTTGTGAAAGATGTCCATTGTGCCCTTCTATTTATTGACACTGGTCTCATGCCTCCATCTTTCTGCTGAAGAAAGTTATTACAAAAAGAAGGTTAATTTTGGAAATGCAATTCCCTTTTCTACCAGTAGGGGTAAAATGTAAGGTTGTGAAAAATTTCCACTGTCCTCCTCTATTGATTGACACTGGTCTCATGTCTCTATCTTCCTGCTGAAGAAAGTTATTACAAAAAGAAAGTTAATTTTGGACATGTAATGTCCAAATCACCCGCTTGGGGTAAAATGTAAGGTTGAGAAAGATGTCCACTGTCCAACTCTATTGATTGACACTGT
>NW_015540843.1:645010-669222 GCF_001515605.1 Sinocyclocheilus anshuiensis | reverse complement strand
ACAAAAAGAATATTAATTTTGGACATGCAATTCCCTTTTCTACCAGTAGGGGTAAAATTGAAGGTTGTGAAAGATGTCCATTGTCCCCTTCTATTTATTGACACTGGTCTCATGCCTCCATCTTTCTGCTGAAGAAAGTTATTACAAAAAGAAAGTAAATTTTGGACATGTAATTCCCTTTTCTAAGAGTAGGGGTAAAATGGAAGGTTGCGAAAAATGTGCACTGTCCCCCTCTATTGATTGACACTGTCTCTCATATAGCAAATAACGAAGAAAAACTGCACTTTCACCACGGTCCCTTGTCGAAAGCTCCGCAGAGAGCGAGCTCTCCCGGCTTACTGCACATTGCGACGGCAACTGCGTGGCAGTGTTTATTATATCGAGCGAAAATAATTAAAAAGAAGGTTGTGAAATATTATCAGCTCAGCCCGTTAGTTGGTAATGCTGTTTAGATTTTTTTAGGGAAAGTCGTTTTGGAGTTATTGCCGCTTATCGCTGAATGTGTCAGGAATATCAAAAACAAAACTAACTTAACCCCGCTCGTTAAAACGATATATTTTCTCGTAATACCGACATATTGTCACAAAAATATGATTAAAAATAATGTACTGTTTACAAAACAAGAATAAATCACATAAACTTTATAGAACTCACAAACTCGTTGCTTACTTGTATTTATTGCAATTATTTATTTTATAATAAATCTGCGTTTGTTGATAAAAGCAGTTTCTTTCGCATTTTATCTTACCACGCGTTTTATTTTATTTTTTCTCGTGAGGTATTTGTCCTCCCTCGGCTGCCGTGGCAACACGTCACAATGGAGGCCGTGCGACGTCATATTTGTGGCCTCATCATCATATGCTTCTGGCAACAACAACACAGCCGTGCGTTTCATTTTTGAACTATATTGACGATTGATGAGCGAATAAGCGGTCGGGATTCTCTGCGTTTTGCCTATCATTAGAGTTGTGAAGATTAATTCGGATGTTTACTAAGACCAGCGCGCGGACTGCAGTACAGCAGCAGTTACTGCTGTGAACCTGAGATGTTTCTTCTGATGCTCTTCTTGCAATAAAATGATGGATGGAAGTGAGAAGATGGAGTCTGATGATGTGGTGATCATCGTGGAGAATGAGGCGGAAAGTAAGCGCGCTGATGAAGCTCAGGGCAGTATGAGGATGATGATGATGGCTCTGATGGACGTGTGTCCCGTGTGTAAACTCAGCTTCAGCAGTAGAGAGCCCAAACTACTGCCCTGCCTGCACTCCTTCTGTAAAAGATGCTTACCTGCTCATAATACTCCTGCCAGCACAGCCAGCAACGCGCAACAGTGTAAGAGTTCGCTTTCACTTTTACTCATTAACAAGACACGCTATTCAAATGACTAATCCCAGTAAAAGACGAAGAGCTGATATACAGTACAAAGTCCCAAAGCTGCTAGAAAAGAACAAGCTAGAACAAAGAAAAATGCCATTTATAAATTCGTGCTGATCTTCATTTAAAATATGGGCAATTAATAATGTATTTTGAATAAACATGTGACCCTGGACCACAAAACCAGATTGGTTTAAAGATGTATATAAATATGGGAAATTAATAATGTATTTTGAATAAATATGTGACCCTGGACCACAAAACCAGATTGGTTTAAAGATGTACAGGTGCATCTCAATAAATTAGAATGTCGTGGAAAAGTTCATTTATTTCAGTAATCTACTTCAGTCTGTGTGCATTGAATTTATTTAATACACGAGTTTCGTTGAATTAGTTGAATTACTGAAATAAATGAACTTTTCCACGACATTCTAATTTATTGAGATGCACCTGTATATATCATCTAAAAGCTGAATAAATAAGCTTTCCATTTTCCATTTGGTTTGTTAGGATAGGACAATATTTGGCCGAAATACAACTATTTGAAAATCGCAATCTGAGGGTGCAAAAAAATCTAAATATTGAGAAAATTGCCTATAAATTTGTTCAAATTAAGTTCTTAGCAATGCATATTTCTAGTCAAAAATTACGTTTTGATATATTTGCGGTAGGACATTTACAAAATATCTTCATGGAACATGATCTTTACTTAATATCCTAATGACTTTTGACATAAAAGAAAAATCGGTCATTTTAACCCATACAATGTATTGTTGGCATATATGAATAAACATGTATGTCTTAAATTAAATCTGTTTATTTAAATTTACTTTTCGGATAATTCAGATGATGATTTACTCTGGTTCTGATTTGTTTGTCATCGGTTATTCAATTATTCAACTAAATTGCCATCATTTTAAATAGAATCGTTGATTAAGAATTTGATATGAATGACACTTTAGAAATATATTGCGTCCCAATAGTGGGGTAAGATGGCCTCTTCGAATAATTTTATATTTTGTGCTTTGGCAAGGTGTTTCTATGTATTCATTTTTCTGCACATGCTAAACTTGTATCGAAATATATTACATTATATTATATATAGTATACTATATATCTCAGAATCAGAAAGAGCTTTATTGCCAGGTATGTTACGAGGAATTTGTTTTGGTGACCGAAGCTTCCACAGCACAAACAGAATGACAGTGACAATACAAGACACAGATATAAATAAAAAAGATAAAAATAGAATACGTAAATAGGGAATAACAATATACAAAAAAATTTAAAGATAAAATACACAATATACACAATAGACAGCAGATGGTAATTGTGTGTAGAGTTATGTACAAATGCAAGGACATGTAAAATTAGTATGTGTGTTAAATAAATAAATGTATAAATAGTGTTCATGAGATGGATTGCCAGTAGTATGTAGTAGATGATTATCTACTATATATACTATAGCACACTGCATATTTTAATCTGGATGGAATGGAGTAAGATTTGCTTTGAGAATATTTGTTTTACCGTATGTTTGGTGAAAAAATGATGAAATCAGTGAAAATACAAAGATTACCTTGCCATGTGTTTTAAATAGTTCTTAAAAAAAACCAACTAATTATTCACATAGGTTTCTGTAATTAATCATGATTATAGGCACCTAACATAAAATTTTGTAATCATGAATATATTTTCATATTAAATCTCCAAATTAATGACCAAGGACAGTTTTAAATATTTTTTTTATAACTAAGTAGCCTATACGGTATAAAGGCCAGTGTCATTGATGCCAATACTGATAATGATGTCTCAATTAAATGTTTTTTTTTTTTTTTTTTCAGTTTGTAATATGTTCTCTTTTGTATCATGCATTCTGGTGTCTTGGTATTGAATATGTTTTCCCGCTCTTCTCTTTTGTGTTACATTAGTGAACATGATCCGCTGTCCAGTCTGTCAGCAGGAGTGTATGGATGTTGAGGTCTTGGAGAATTTCTTTGTCAAGGATTCTGTGGAAGTGCCGAGCAGCACAATGGAGAAGAGCTGTCAGGTGTGCATTTACTTCTGTCAGTCAGTGTTTATACTACACCTCCTTAAAGGAACTGTATGTATCAGACTAGTAAATGTGAGAATGAAATAATGTCTCTGATAAAATGCATCTTTGCCTCTTTTGCTCTCAGCTCTGCATGAGTTGTGACGATAACACAGAGGCCACCGGTTTCTGCGTGGAATGCGCAGAGTTTCTGTGCGTCACCTGCATCGATGCTCACCAGCGTGTGAAGTTCACCAGAGATCACACAGTTCGGCAAATAACCGAAATGTCCTCAGGTTTGACTCTAAACTTTTGGAAATGATATCAGCTTGTGAGAAGTAGGGCAGCGGGTTTGTATATAGTGCAGTGACATTCAGACATTTTTAGGTGTGACTTTAGTCTCCAAATACTTCTTGGTTACACTACTGATTATAGTCTTTTACTGCAACTTCTGTAAATCAACTTTGCAAACTTGCAGGAGTGCATTTCTGAAGTTACACAGATGAACATGAGCTTGTCTTCCTGTTTACAGAGGCGATGGGTGCTTCCACACAGAAGCCCGTCTTCTGTGACATCCACAGACAGGAGCCATTGAAGCTCTTCTGTGAAACCTGCGATCGCCTCACCTGCAGAGACTGTCAGCTACTCAAACACAAGGACCATAAGTACGGCCCACAATAATGATAGCATTAAAGGAATAAATGAGGAATTCTTATCACACTAGTCTCATGTTAACATGTATAATGTTCAAAGGGATAGTTGACCCAAAAATGAGAATTCTGTCATTTACTCTTTTTTTTTTTTTTTTGAATCTGTATGACAGACTTTTTCTATGGAACATGAAAGAAGATGAGAAATGAGTTTTTGTGTGTGTGTGTGTGTGTGTGTGTCCATATAATGAAAGTCAGTGGTCACAAAACTGTTGATTTACCAACATTCTTTAAAAGATCTTCATCTGTGTTCCACAAAAAAGGAAGTCATACAAATTTGGGACAACATAAGCGTGAGTAAATTATGATAGAATTTTAGTTTTTGGGTGAACTAAATGCTAATATAAGTCTAGTGTGGTAAGCATTCCTTAATTCTTCTGAAACAGTGTGCATTTTCATGTTTTGTCCTGTTCAGTGTCATAGAGTATATAGATGTTCATTGCCCTATAGATGTGTGTTGCTGTAACATATATGAAAATATCATAGACATAGCTAACAGAGAATTTCCCAATACAGTTACCAATTTCTAGAAGATGCATATAAAAACCACAAGGAACATCTGGAAAATATGACCTGCCAACTTCAAGAAAAGAAGAAGGTTATAGAGGACATATCTAATACCATAAACAATGGGTATGTTATATTTATTTATTTTTATTTTATAATTAATATTAAAGCAGCCTATAACCTTTTAAAGCCAGTGTTCCCAACTTACATGGCATACCTAGATATACAGTAACTTTGTTATTTCCTCAATGGAATACCTAGAAATGGCATGGAAATTAATAAACATTTCTATAGTACAGTATTTTCGGTTCTGCAGGGGGTTCTTGAGTTAATGATAAGCTAATAATTCATTAGATCAGATGTTATATGAAATGTTAACATGAAATCTCAGAGCGGAACTTCAAGTAAATATTTGACATCTAATGGGTTCAGGAAACCCTGCTATAGTGAATGTATAGTGAATACACATTTTTCTAGCAATGCTCGACTCCAAGATATTTCACTGGAAATATTTATTTTCCAATGTAATCGATATTAAAATGACTTACCCAGAAATGACAAATGCAGTGGGAAAAGTGTCAAAATGTGGGAACCCCGTTAAGATGTGTAGTATGTAAAAACACATTTTATTTATTTTTATGGCATATTTTTCCTGTTCTTGTCAGTCTTCAGCAGGTGGATGAAAATCGCAAGACTGTGACTAATGAAATTAAAAAATCTATCTGCAATCTCATAATGGAGATCAACAGGAAGGGGAAGTTATTGGTCAATCAACTTGAGGTAGTGTCCAGTATTTCATCATCAAGAGCAGTGCTTCCCAACTGGTTGTCTTAGGTTGTTATGGGCTACGTACAGCAAGGAAAAACAAAACTAAATGCTAGTCATAAAACCTTAATAATAGAGCGTAATTGACAAAGTAAAATATAAGCATCCTCACAAACAATAAAAAAAAACACACAAAGTAGAAGAAAATACCAACTAGACTACAATAAATAGGCTTGACTTGCAGCAAAACACATGCTATCAGTACAATTTTGGGACACGTTTTTGGTCACCATTTGACGTCTAATGTAAAATTTTTGTGCTGGAGCTAAACCAGTTGAGAAGCACCGCAGTCAAATTTGATCGTTGTGAATTGTGTGAGGTTACATAAGCATGTTTATTTAGGCAATCACAAAGGACCATGAAACCCTTTTGAAAAAGCAACAACAGGATGTGACATCCCTCTCCACACATCTTGATCATGTGATTAACTTCACAAAATGGGCCACGGCCAGTAAAAGTGGAACAGCCCTCCTGTACTGTAAGCGGTTGGTAAGTGTCTTTCTACTATCAACGAAACATACAAATTGTGCATCTCTTCTGTGTGATTAGAATTTTTTTTTAATCTAAATTTTGCAAGATGTGTACAATGATCTCGGTTAACTCAAATAATCACAATTAGATTAAATTATGTTGAATGTACTAATTGTGGTCAGCCTGCTGTTTGGATGATGGTCTCTTCTTCCTTTTCTCATCTCAGATAACTTGTCAAATCCAGTACCTCATGCGAGCAAAGTGCAGCATCTCATATGTTCCCCAGAGTTTGGTTCGGTTTCAAAGTCGATCTGCTTTTTGGGCCTCAAATGTGGATCTTGGTAAGATTCTTACAAAAACTGGTTTTCAACGAGTGATCTTTTGAAACTGGGAAAAAATGTAAGACCTCAAAAATGCCAACCTTAATTAATTGTGAGATGTGGGAAAAATTATAGATTTTAAAAATTGCTCTTTTTTTTTCTTGAATTTTTAAATTGGTTTTCTTTTTTCTTTTTTTGACAGACTTATAAATAATGAAAATCTAAATATGAACCCCCTCTCAGTTTTTACTGTTTTCTTGAATTATAAAAAAGGAACATTATAGTCTTTATTTATGTAACAAGACTTGTATTGTTTTTTAAAGTTTCTTTGTGTTGCGAAAATACTTCTTAAACAATATTTTAAAAATAATTACCATGCTTTAAAACACCAACATTGGCTAAATAAAAAAAGAGGCAAAACGTACCATTTACTATTCACAAATACTTACATTTAACCAATTACTTAAATGTTAAATGTACTGTAAATGTTAAATTACTTAAATGTACTGTTAACTGTTACCAATCAGCGATTGCAAAGTAATGATCTCTATGAGCGATTTCAGTCGGGTTTCAGATCTAAACATAGTACGGAAACAGCTCTTGTTAAAATTACAAATGATCTTCTCCTTGCAGCTGATTCTGGTTCTAGATATTAGTGCTGCCTTTGATACTATTAGTCATTCAGTTTTACTGGAACGTTTGGCTTGTATTGGAGTAGCTGATAATGCCTTTCTTTGGTTTTCATCTTATTTAAGTGATAGGAAGCAGTTTGTTCAGATCAAGAATGCTCAGTCAGAGCCTGTTACAGTTACTCAAGGTGTTCCACAGGGGTCAGTATTGGGTCTGCTTCTCTTCATAATCAGGCTCCTGTTTATCTTTCAAATCTTCTTCAGTTGTACATTCCTTTACGTTCTTTGAGATCATCCTCTGCAGAGTTATTGAGAGTTCCAAATTTCAAGTTGAGTTCCTTTGGCAGTAGGGCTTTTAGTTGTGTGGTGCCAAAATTATGGAATTCTTTGCCACTGCACATTCGTCAGCTGGATTCTATTTCCTGCTTCTATTTTCCTGTATCTGTTTAGAATAGCTTTTAGTGACGTGATTGTTTGATTTGTATGCTTGTGTGTTTTGTATAGCTTTGTATTTTGTAGTTTTATATTTTATTGCTTTTCTTTATAATTTGTTCACTCATTTTAGTAAACCATGGCCACATTTATACTAATTTATTCCCTCTTTTTGATTTAATTAAAACGAGGGAGAAAATTAGTTAATTCTGGACAAGAATAAAAGTTCTTGCTACGGACAAAAAGAAGAGTTTATGAATTAGTATATTGCTGTTTACGGATTAGAAATTCAGGACTTCACATTGACTATTTTAGTAGCATGAAAAACAGAATGGTTATTTAAACTGAGAATAAATTATTTTAAGAAAGTGTGCAAAGAAGCGGTTCATGACTTCAGTTTGGTGCGAGTTATACACTATTGCAACATTGTATCTGCACTTGTATCTGCTCTGGCTTGTGCTGCTATATGGATAACAGCACATGCACAACTGATTCCAGCAATCAAAAACAAAGGCCCACTAAGTAGTGTGCATGTGTCAAATATGTCCAATGTCAATGGAGTGCACTTTCAATGGTTTGCGTGTGTAAAAGAGAGAAATTCTTGCAAATGTACAAGTTATCAACTGGAAATATTCTTGAATCTTTTCTCAGGTTCTTTAGTCGTAGAGAAAACTCCAGTGCGTCATCCCAGCGGTCCACAGCCATTTCCTTTCCAGCAAATGAACCCAGGCCCTAGACCCGACGGTCTTCAGACAGGGTTCCCGAGCTCACAGTCCCAGCAGCAGCAGCAGCAGCAGCAGCAGCAGCAGCAGCGGCAAAGCACATTGGCCCAGCTGCAAATGCAGGTGGAGAAACTCTCCCAGCACACCAACCGCCACCAACTGCCCAACCAGTGGTCATGGTACCATGGCATGCGCTTACCAGGGCCACCTCCACATAGACCCATGCAGGGTGGATCACCCTCTCAGGCGTTACCCAGCATGCCTCAACATGGGCGTCGATATGGTGCACGGAGCCCACCACCTATGCTTCAGCCCACTAACCTACCTCTACAGGTGAAGTGTGATTTTAATATTACAGAAAGTTAGAATAATTTCTAAAGGATCATGTGACACTAAAGACTGGAGTAAAGGCTGCATAAAATTTGGATTTGCTACCACAGGAATAAATAACATTTTAAAATATTTAAAAATAGAAAACAGTTATTTTAAATTATAGTAACATTTCACAATATTACAGTTTTTATTGTATTTTTTATCAAATAAATGCAGCCTTGTTGAAGCTTGGTGAATTATTCCATATTGAATTATTCCAATTATTTATTTTGACTGGTAGTGTACATGTTAATATAATGCTCATTAATGACTGGAAGAACAATTGTGTAATTCTAAACTTGCTGTTTTTTCTTTCTTAAAGACTTTGAGGGGTCTTATCAACAATCCCACCTACCCTCCTAAACCGATGGAGGTGCTGCCAAGAACCCGCTATCCGCACAGTGCTGCTTTCTCCAGTGGAGCTTCACTTCCTTCTCCACAGACGTTCAATCAGGTGAGTGTGCCCTCCTAAACATCATGTTATCAGCCTTGGGTGAAAAGTGTGCCTGCTTGACAGGTTAACAAAAAATGTATCTTTTATAAAAATTATCGATTGTTTTGAGTGAATTTTGAGTAAACACCTTGAGTCTTAAGTATAAGTGTGCAGCTTTGTAGTGGATCTCATTTGGTAGTGGATTATGGGTAGTTCACGATTTCATGATGAAATCAGATACTGAAACTACATTAATCAAATTGTGACACATAAAGTTTTTATGATTACAGTTTTTATTTACATAATAATGTTTAAGTACAAATATTCTTTGTAGTACCTCAATATAATTAAGTTACAGTAGGGCTGTGCAAATAATCGATTTGATTTTCAATCAAATTGATGCGATTTGAGCTTGTCAGTGATCTACGGCTCTGTGTATTAAAGAATGTACAGTATGTGGAAAATAATGTGTTTTTTTTACTTTAAACCGCATAAACACATTTCATTACACCAAATACACAAAATAATGTTCTTTTTTAGCAGCATCATATGACCCCTTTAAATGCCGCTCCATCTGACAGCACGTGCTGGAGATTTACTACTAATCACAGAACCGGCTTTACTGACGAGATGCGCATGACAATCTCATTCGATTATTTGCACAGCCCTAAGTTACAGTATGATTAAGAAAGCAATATTTCTAAATATTTTGCTGATTCTTAATCGTATCCAATTGAATAATAATTATAAAATAATAATTTCTAAAACTAAACATCTCATTCTTAAATAATAGGTTGGCTTAATATTATATTTATATTTTGTTTTCATATATTTTTATTCATCACATTCCACGTGCACTGTTTGTTCTCAAGCTTTAAGGGAAGTAATGTTTGTTTGCTTAATACAAGATATATGTGTATTAAGTTTATACTGTGAAAAAACTGATAATTAAATCATTATTGCAACTATTTGTTGAACAATCAATCAGAAAAAATTTCATTGTGACAACTGTAACCTTTTTTAATGAAAAAAAAAAATACTAGTGCTGTCAAACGATTAATCGCGATTAATCGTTTGACAGCACTAAAAATACAGATTTTTACCTATAGGCCAGAAAGAAAAACACGGAGATGTTTATTTATTTATTTATTTTGTCAACCACCCATATACAGTATAAATGTTATTGGCCTATGAAAAACTCTTAATGATTTTAGATTTTTTAAATGTTTTTGGCTGCATTTATTTGATCCAAAATTCAGTAAAAGCAGTAGTATTGTGAATGTGGAATAATGTTAGAGTTCTGTGTAAATATATTTTATAATTGAATCAATTTCTGTGATGGTAAAGATGAGTTTTTTTCAGCAGCTATTACTACAGTCTCATTTTTAATATACATATGCAAAATTCTGTTTGCACTTTTTAAGCAGAACATGCAGGTAACGTCGTACCTGAACAGGAGATTTGATCCCAGCATGCAGCTTTCTGCTCAGAGGCCCAGTTATCAACCCAGTCACCTCTCCACACCTACAGAACGAACTGGTACACTTCTTCAGCAAAAAATAATGTCTGGTATCGGTAACCACCTTGTCTTGTCTTGTTGATTGGAGACATAAATGCTTGCTGCCTAGTTCATGCTCGGTTATCAAATGCTTTGTTTTATACGTTACTGAATATTGTCTTGATTTTATTTAACTTTTAGTACAAGGAAGACAAATGTCCGTCACATCATCAGAACCAAAGACCAGGTAAATATTCTTCTGTTAATTCTTAATTCTTAATTCTTCTTTTAAGTCATTATGTGTTTTGTTTTCTGTAGTTAATTCATTAGTTTGTTTTCTGTTAGTTAATCAGGAAATGCCTAACATACAACAAATTTTGCTTTGTGTAGATTTTATGTTGTACTTGAAAGATTTAAGATTAAAACGTGAAAATATCTTATCAACTTGCACTGATGCAACAGAATGGCCAGCATTCGAAATGTAACCAATAGGTATGTCATTGTCAAGTCAAGGATGTAAATGAGAGGTGATGAAAGTGTATCATAGTGTGTAGATAATTGTTTCCTTAGCGGAAAAGTCTGCAACATTTAATCGCTCCCATTAAATGAATGAAGCTGTTAACATTGCAAGCATATGTAGCTTTATTTCTTATAATGAGAGCGATGTAAAGATTACTTTTAGAACTTGTAAAGAAATATTCAAATTGAACTAGCCAGCTAGACTCTACCTATCAAATTGAAAATATCTCCTTTTTTTTCTCTCAACGACTCTCCAAATAAGGAAAATAAAATAGGAAGTTTGATTAAAGCTGTTAGATGAAAGGCTTTTGCAGTTATGCTGACCAGATTTATATATATATATATATTTGTTTTTTAAATATAACACATAGTGTTGTACATTTACATACTTTTCTTTTTAATGAAAATATATATATCAAAAAATGGATTTACATTAGTAATAATGGAAGCATGTCATCACAGTGTGAAAGTGTTCCATTCTTTTACTGCCTTGCTGTTTCCTTCACAAAATGCACATCTAATAATTTCGTTGTTTGCTGCTTTTATTTTTACCCAAGTTTTGGCCCCTGGAAGCGTGTAGAAGCCCCCCAGAGTGGCCCATCAAACCCCTCCACCAAGAGGAGACGCAGGTCGTCTCCAGGGCCGGTCATTGTCATCAAAGATGAACCAGAGGATGACGGTGAAGTTCATTTTGTAAGATTTTACTCATTCTGCACCAGATCAGAGATGGAATAGATTTGAACATCAGATTTATTCTGATTTGATGTCTTAACAACAAAGACAAAGTTTTTGTCTCCTGTTTTTAAAAGAGCAAATTTAGCAAATTCATGTATTTTGTCAGGTACACACAAATAACAGTTTTTCACAGTATTTTTTAATTTTATTTTGTGTTACTGTAGGTAAACACCAGTGCTAAAGCCAGTCTTCCAGACAGCACAGGCGTTCAGTCTCAAACGCCACAAGGTGAGCAGCAATCAGAGAAGACCCCAGAAGCAGATGAAGACCCCAATGAGGACTGGTGCGCGGTGTGCCAGAACGGAGGAGAACTGCTCTGCTGTGACAAATGTCCCAAAGTCTTCCATCTTAGCTGCCATATTCCCACATTGACTGCCTCTCCAAGGTATCAGATTAATCAAAATCATCATTACTCCAGTCTTCAGTGTCACATGCTGATTTGGTACTCAAGAATTGTCATGCCTACTTTGGGATAAATGCAACAAATGTTGAAAACAGTTTTTGCTGCGTAATATTTTAGTGAAATCCGTGATACACTACCATTCAAACGTTTGGGGTAAGTAGGTGACAGTAAAGACATTTATAATGTTACAAAGGATTTCTATTTTAAATAAATGCAGTTGTTTACAATTTCTATTCACCAACGAATCCTAAAAAATTATCATGATTTCCACAAAAATATAAAGCAGCAAAACTGTTTTCAACATTTGTTGCATTTATCCCAAATTAGGCATGACAATTTCGTAGAGATGTAAAGATATAAAAATCTCACGATACAATAATATCACGATGTGAAGTCCACGATATGATATTTATTGCGATATTTAAAAAAAAACATAATTGAAGGTTTAATTTTGGTTAGTTTTTAACAAAAACGTATTTGTTCGAATTAAATAAACAATAATGAAGTTCTTTTATAATGAGATTACATTGAAAGCTTTGAAAATAATTATAAATCAACTATAAATCAATCCCTTTTTTTCCAGACAGATGCAGTGGTCACCTTTAACATTTTATTTAAAGATTTAACATTTGTAGCTGGTCTAAAGAAAAAGAGTTGTTAACATTCTGAAAATCTTTCAGAGCTCATAATCTGTTTGAGGAAAAAAAAGAAAAAAAAAAAACATTACACATTAATAAATAAATCTGTTTATATAAAATTATTTAATTTACAAGTGTCATGTTTGTGATTTTTATTCATGTAAGCTATATCTTCTGACCTTTAAATCAAAACATACTCGTGATTTTACAACATCAGTTACTGCTTTATTTAATCAGAAACACAATCTTAATGTTATTTGTATATTTTACTTTCATTTTATTACAAATGTTAAATTTTTAAGCCATTATCGGCCGATTCCGATATCGTTCCGATAATATCGTGCATCTCTAGCTCCAACCCATGTTCTTAACTAAGAAAACTTAAGTCAGAAAAAAGTCAGCGAATTTACTTGAACTTTAAAGGGGACTCTTATTATTTGTGATATACTGTCTCAGTCTAAATTACATTCACACTGGTGTTTTAGGAAGCCAAACAAATTAGAATATAATAATAATAGCAACAATGACAGTAATAGCCATATATTGTAAAACAATTGCACTGTAAAATAAATGAAAATGAATGAATATTTCATAGTAATATGAATTATATTATTTTTGGTTCACACTACAGTAGGGAAATTACAATACTTCTTTCCTAATTTCTACACTTTAAAGAGATATTTTGAATTTGGACTGTCTTTAAACCGCTAGCTGTCAGTAATTCATACTGCACTTTTAAGCTTTTATTTTGACGGAAATGGCAGTAGAGCTTTTATTTTGAAGTTAAACTCCAGCTTCAGTGAAAACAGGAACATTTCACTTCAGTGAAATGCTGTAATCATCTGCCAAGAAAATAAATCCTAACTGATAGCTGTTGAGTTCCCAAACATGCGCTAGACTCACAGCACATGCAATAAACCAGTTCACTGCTTTCATTCACTGTGAACGGAGCCGTTCTGAGGCGCGGAAAACACCAGATCACGAGCTGATCGCCTCAACAATGTGTGCGCTTCACTTTGAAACGTGCAGCAAAAACAGACTTGATGAAGGGATTAAGCCATATTATGCTTTCTGTTATAGTTCATTTGACAGATACTGTGCCAAAGCATGGCCCAAATCACAACTTTAAAGACCTTTTATGTTAGAATAAGTAGTTTAAATGTATTTTAAAAACTACGCTTTTTGCCTGGTATACCTATCATTTCATATCGTCATGTGACCACGATAATATCTGATATAATAGAGTTTTGCTATCGCGATATCACGATATTGGTAATATCGTTCCATCCCTACAATATAATTTTTCATTTAAAGTTTTTATTTAATGTTACATTTTCTACAAAGATTTTTGAGCATGGTCACCCTTTTGCTAATATGCAACAGATGTGATTGTAGTTTTCTTCTATTAATTCTACTGTAGTTATGTATGCGTGTTGTGTTTGTGTGTCTGTAGTGGTGAGTGGTATTGTACGTTCTGCCGTGACCTTACCTCACCTGAAATGGAGTATAACATCAGTGGTAGCGGAGAATCGAACAATGTGAAGCAGGATCCAGATTCTGAGGCTTTCACTCCTGTGGATAAAAGAGTATGAACTGATTTCAGTTAACTTAACTAATTTTTCAATTAGTTCTGCTTTATTTTAGATGTCACTTTAGAACTATTAAGTTTTAAAAATTTGTTTTACATTCTGAATATCTTTTAAAATGGCTGCAATTATTTGTTGTGTTCATGCAGAAATGTGAGCGACTGCTGCTTCGTCTTTACTGCAATGAGCTCAGCACGGATTTTCAGGAGCCTATAACACCATCGGTAAGATCTTCTATCTTATATGGCATTCTAGATACATGAACTACGTTTATTTTCATTGGGGAAATAATACAAAAATATTTTAAACGTGTGGGTCAAATTTCAATTCAAAGAAAAACAGTAACTGCGTCCCAAATGACGCACTATGCACTTATACACTGTACTTATACACTATGTACTCAACCATGTAGTCTATGAATTTTATAAGGTTATTTTGTCATTAATAATCGGAGTCTGATAGCCCCTCCCCCTTTGCGACGTAACTAAAGCTGCGAGTGCAGAGATGGAAACTTGAGTCTGCGACTTGGACTCGAGTCACACTTAAGTCGCATAAATAGAGACTTGCGACTTGACTTGGACTCGTGACTCGTGAGACTCGTAAAAAAAACAAGTAATTTTGGTATGACATTCCATTCACATTCTCCCTTTACTACCCCACATGACAGCGTTCATAAGTGTGGCGCTGTTTTGTTTACAGCGGAAACCAAGGAAACGCTGTATAATTGGTGTTGTAAGCGCCACCTGCTGGCAGAGAGTGAATTTGCGTTCATCAGCCCGTCTACTGTTTTGTTTCGTGCAGATGTTTTATGTGCTATAGTTTCACAAATCTGAAGTCAGACCATTCTGTTTTTGCTTCAAATTTCAAAATCTTACAATTCAATTCAGATTAAAAACTGCTCATGCTGCATGTATGCAGCATCTTTGTTTGGATACAGTGGTTGCCTCCAATTTTAAATGGAAAGACCACAGACAAAGCCTTAGTTTGTTTATATGAAGAGATTAAATATGAATATAACTGTTGAAACTAACCATAATTTTAAAATTAGTTTTTCCAAAAATAATTGCTTTTAAATAAATGTAAAACAAAATTGAATAGTATAAAATGCTAAATTAAGGATGACCATAAATAAGGAGTTAACCAACAATAAGAATTTTGACTGATTAATAAAAAAAAAAAAAACAAGATCACGTACAAGTCACATTTTATTGCTACATTCAGAAATAATGTAAAATACCGGTAAATAAAATGAAAGGTTTAAAAATGTTCTGTATAAAATAAAATTATGATTTCAATAAAAGTTTGTGTGCTTTATTAGACAGTTTTGAATAAATGAACAAGACATTCAGTAAAAGTAATTAGTTTTAATGTTTCAAAACTGATTTAGCCTCACACACTGTTAATTACAATAAGTAGCTGAAAGAACTACTTCTAAAAAATAGAACAAAGACTTGTGACTTGGACTCCACTATAAAGACTTGAGACTTGGACTCCACTATAAAGACTTGAGACTTGACTTGGACCTCAGAGACTTGTGAACATGTCTGGTTGAGTGCATGAAGTGTCCAACATTCCACACTTTCATTTTTTCGGTTATTTAAGTGCATCGTCCAGGTATTTGAAGTGCACTTTTTCCAGTGTGAACACACTACTCGCACTATTTATACTACAAAATGTCATAGAATAGTGCATAAGTATGCGATTTGGGATGCACCTAGTATTTTGCATAAAGAAAATTAAGCCTATTTTGTGAAATATATGATAATATGGTAATCTAGTATTTTTGCATGACATTATTTTCATGATAATTAAGTATAATAGGAAATCTTAAATTAACGGGAAATTAAATCATTTGCATTGCATGTTAAAATATTTATACATTGAGTAGTATTTTTACTGCCTTCAATTAATGCTGATTTAAATAAAAACTGAATGAATAAATATGCAAATCATTGTGTTTGGAAGGGTATTGAGAATTTTTTATTTATTTTTTGCATTACAGAAATGAGAATTTGGAAAGGAAAATGTGCTTAATTGTCATAAATGCCACTGTACAAACATTTGTTAATTCATGTCAGTAAGCAGAATATAATTTCTTAAGTTTTTCTTCAGATTTTGGGGTGACCCAGATATACTTACTAGTAGGGTTTGGATCAAAGCTTTAGTTTTTTTTTTCTTTTAATGATAAAGACTGTTTTCTGTTCCGTCCCTTGTTCATGCTCCAAATTTGATGCCAGTCGATGCCAGAGTACAGTGAGATAATAAAGACACCAATGGACCTGTCGGTGATCAGAAGCAAACTGAAGGACAGCAATTACAAGAGCACTGAGGACTTTGTTGAGGATGTCAGGCTGATTTTCAAAAACTGTGCAACTTTCCACAAGGTATGCTGCCTCGCATTGATTTACAGTATTGTTTTCAAGATATAAGGGATGATTCTTCAATTAGGGGAACTTTCTGTCTCTTAAGTTGATTTTAAGAAAAAAAGCATAAAAATAGTTTTATTAGATTATACATAGCTTTAAATGTTTTATGTTATTTATTCATTTATTTAGGGCTTGTTGCCGACCTTTTTAAACCTTCCATCTATAGTGAAGTTTTAAATTCACAAAACTTCTACTTTTAATTTTTCTAAAAACTTGTAACATCAAATCGTTTTTCTTTTCCAGTTAATTTGGTATTTGTGTACAAAATTTTTTTTTGTTTTAAAATAAAGAATCACCATCCAAAAGACTGATATCATTACCATTACATTCAGTTCAGTAAGTTTTATAGGTTAATTGACTGCTAGATAATGTGTTGTGTTAACCAAAGCCTGTTCGAAGGTTGTGATAAATGTTTTAACATAGTTTAAAGGGTTAGTTCACCCAAAAAATTCTGTCATGTACTTAACCTCAGTTGTTTCAAACATATATGAATTTCTTCTGAACGGTGGTACAAACAGTGGTACAGCTTGAATGAGGCATATCACAATGTGACGTGTAATGTTGTGTATTCATGCTGTTTGTAGGAAGACACTGAGATGGCCAATGTGGGTGCTAATCTGGAGAGTTACTTTGAGGAACAGCTGAAACTCTTGTATCCAGACCGGACATTTCCTGGCGTGAAGGAGGAGAGCATTGCTTCTTTGTGTCCTGATGATACAAGTCCCTTATCAAAGACGCCTCCACAAGACACTTCCCCCGCTGAGGAGATTGTGAAACCCTCCAGTGAAGATCTCCCTCAGGGGGAACCGCATACTAAAGACATTGAGAAGAAGCCAGAGAACTTAAGCTCTCCTGCAGGATCCAGTCCAGCAGATGCTAAAACGGACAGTAAAGCAACTGAAGATCCAACTTCCTGAAAGAATCTTCCTTGTTCATCCTCTAAAGACTGGATGGTGACATGCACTTTCCTAGAGTGTGAAACCTCTGGTTCAACTGCAATAATTATACTGTACATTTTAATTGTTTTAAGCATTTGGAAAATAGACCACTAAAGATGCAATATAACAATGCAATGTGGAATATAGGCATAATAAATACCTATATGAATACATCTAAAAGATGTCCGTTTGAATTTTCGTTTTATTCATGTGCGGAAATGAAAGATGGCAAATTACATAGTTCACTTTTAAATTATAGTTCACTCGAAAAAAAAAAAAAGATTGTTTATTTAGTTTATTTATTAATTTAGTTATTTTCTGTCAAACACAAAAGTAGACATTTTTGAGTCACTGCTCTTATCCATATATAGTGAGAGTGCATGATGTCTGTCAAGCTTCAAGCTTTCAGAACAAAAACATTTCTCTGCAACGATAACATTATGACTGTGTTCATGTCCAGATTAAAAATGCAGCATCACACACACACACTAATTTAAAACCATGAGACTGCTTAAGTAGTTATGGTTTGAGGCATCAAAATAGACAACAAATAGAAGTATAGGAAATATGTAATGACCAATATGAATAACATACAGTGGTGTGAAAAAGTGTTGCCCCCCTTCCTGATTTCTGCTGCTAAGGGTGGCCCAACCAGTTATTAGGTTTAGGGGGCAAACACTATTTCACACAGGGCCATGTAGTTTTGGATTTTGTTTTCCCTTAATAATAAAAACCTTAATTTAAAAACTGCATGTTGTGTTCACTTGTGTTATCTTTGACTAATATTTAAATTTGTTTGATGATCTGAAACATTAAAGTGTGACAAACATGCAAAAAAATAAGAAATCAGGAAGGGGGCCAACACTTTTTCACACCACTAGAGGTTATTGTGATTGACCCACTACCAACATAAGAATACTACAATAAATGTGTTAGCCTTGTCCACAAAACCATAACAGGACACATATTAATTTGTAACATAATCAGGCATTTAAGTAGCCTTTAGATCAAAAGGTTTTTAGGATCATATGAAACAAGTGTTTTAATTGTATACACATGTGTACAATTGAATTTCAAGCATCAAGAGGCTAAAAGGGAAGCTAATACTTCTTTTTAATTGGCCAACAACACTCTTAAAAATAAAGGTGCTTCCCGATGCCATAGAAGAACTTTTTGTGTAAATGGTTCTATAAAAAACCTTTAACATCTGAAAAACCTTTGTTTCACAAAAGGTTCTTTGTGGCGAAAGGTTCTTCAGATTATAAAAAGGTAAGAAAGAGATGGTTCTTTAAAGAACCTTTGACTGAGTGGTTCTTTGTGGAACCAAAAATGGTTGTTCTATGGCATCGCTGTGAAAAACCTTTTAAGCGCTTTTATTTTTAAGAGTGAAGATTATTTCCATATATCAGTAATCACATAATGCCTATTATTGTCTAAATGGCTTGGCTAAAAGCTGAGTTAGCTTTCTAAAACCAGTTTTCCATGGTAAGAATTACATTTTGGAATTAAAATGCAAGTTTTACAAACAATTTTACTGAATAGTGATGGGAGAAAAAGAGTTTTTTGAAACTCTGAAACAATGAAATTAATTGCTTCACTAAAAGACTCTAAACATCACATGCTAGCGACATGTTATTGCACGTTAAGACACCTTTCACAAACCAATTGCAAATGTTCTCTTGAAAGAGTCTGTTAAGTGTCATTTACAACTAATTAAATACCATTAGATATGAAGTGTCTGTAGAATTTCTGTTCTTTTACTTATGGTGGTGGTTTTGTGTGTTTTTAGACTGGGCTTGGCTAACTAGGACAATTTGACAATTAACTATTACATTTACATATACATGTACATTTAGTCATTTAGCAGACGCTTTTATCCAAAGCGACTTACAAATGAGGACAATGGAAGCAATCAAAATCAACAAAAGAGCAATCATATGCAAGTGCTATAACAAGTCTCAGTTAGCTTAATGCATTACACGTAGCTAGGTCTTTTTTAAATCATATAATAAATAAAAAGAAAACAGAATAGAGCAAGCGTAGAGGCCTTTTTGCATTTGTTAATTGTATAATAAATAAAAAGAAAACAAATAGGATACAAAAAGATTAGAGAAGTGTTATTTTTTAAAAGAAAACAAGCAGTTAGTAAATAAATAGAGTGCAAGTCTAAAAAGAATAAAATTAGAATAGAGAGTGCTAGAGTTAGAGGGTCAAATAAAGATGGAAGAGATGTGTTTTTAGCCAATTCTTGAAGATGGCTAAGGACTCAGCTGCTCGGACTGAGTTGGGCAGGTCATTCCATACTAATATATATATTATACATATTACTATATATAATACAACTATTACTCTATCCTTGTATGTTACATGCATATTTATTACATTTCATTAAATGTATTAAAAATCTATTCCACATTATAAAAGTCACCCAAAGTAAAACCACACTTGTTTGTGGGTTCAACAAATTAATGCCTTCTAGAGGTGAACCATCACCAAATGTTTTGAAACTTACCCACCGGCTCCTCATGTTGGCCATCATGTTCCACCTGCTGTAAGTTAACCTGTGGTCACTCTTTTGCCTTCAAGTCAAGTCACCTTTATTTATATAGCGCTTTTAACAATACTGCAGTGACCATCTGATCTGGATACAGACTGGATCTGGTGGCTACGGTGACCTCGGAATAAGAAAGAAACAGACTAATATAAACGTAGATGCCATTCTTCTAACGATATAGCAAGTACATCGGGTTTTATGGGAAGTGTTCCCGGTTCCGGTTGTCTTAATGAATGCAGCCTAAAAATCCTTTAATGGATTTGAATATTAGAAATGTGTTAGTGTGTTATGTGTAAGCCAGGTTAAAGAGATGGGTGTTTAATCTAGATTTAAACTGACAGAGTGTGTCTGCCTCCCGAACAATGTTAGGTAGGTTATTCCAGAGTTTGGGCACTAAATAGGAAAAGGATCTGCCGCCCGCAGTTGATTTTGATATTCTAGGTATTATCAAATTGCCAGAGTTTTGAGAACGCAGCGGACATGGAGGACTATAATGCAATAAGAGCTCGTTCAAATACTGAGGTGCTAAACCATTCAGGGCTTTATAAGTAATACCCTTCCACCTCAAATCCTTACTCACCTTCTTCCTGGCTGTTGACCCTCTTTGTTTCCTTATTCATCTTCCATTGTCAGAATGTGCTCTATATGCTTGAACCAAAACAACTGAGAAAAACTGTAAGTTCCCAAAAATCATTGAGTGGACTATATAGTAATATATAGTATCCTCATGTAGGGAATAGTGAATGAGGGTAAAGAAAACGTTTTGGTTTCACTTTATTTTGATGGTCCTTTAACACATTCTGTTGACTATAAGTAATGTTGTACCTACATATCTACTAACTCTCACTAGAGTGTCAGTAGAGTATTAGTAGAGTGGTAGGGTTAGGGTTAGATTGAGTTGACATGTTCTTGGAAAGTTACTTATAGTCAGTCTGTTGGGAGACCACCACAATAAAGAATTAGCAGATATTAATTATACTATTATATATTATACTAATACTCTAATGAGAGTTAGTTGACATGTAAGTGCAAGGTTCTATTGTCAACAGAATGTTCAAAAGAAATTCCGGCAACCACAGCTGCCGTTTTTTTACCGTAAATTTACGGATTTTTTTTTTACAAGAAATTGTTACCAACTTTTCTTTAAAAAACTTTTTCTTTTTTTTTATTCAGTTACAGGTTTTTCATGTTATTTTACATTAGACAAGTAAATTTACAGTCTAACATTTTCAATCTGTAAAATAAATAGTAAAACTACTGTAATTACAGTACTATTGCTTATCATCTGCTCCAAAGTCTTTGAGAGAGAAACTATCACTCAGCAGATTCATACAGCCTGCAGTTTTGATGCAATACTGCCTCCTTGTGACTACATTATATGGTAAACTATAACAGACGAACTTATGAATGGAGTACAGTTTCTTTACTTCATTAATACACTCTTTCACTTCAGTCTAATTGGCTGTATTTGTTAATTACCACAAAGTTGTGCATCAGAACTGTGACACAGTGGGGTAGGGCACTAGCTCAAGACACATTGGAACTGTGGTGCTCCCGCAGGTTTGAGTCTGAGCTGCATAATTTCCTGGTTCCTCCTCTGTCTCTGTTCACTCATGTGAATTAAAAACAGAAAAGATCATGAACATAGAAGTGTTCAAAACTAAGTTGTGGTTACAATGCACTAAATACGATAAATAGGAATGTCACAGTATCACTCTTTTTAGAGAACAAGTATGATACCGACACGTTCTTATACTTGCCAATACTGATACCTCGATTTAAAAAAAAAAAAAAATTTAATATAAGATATAAAAAACATGCATTTTGTAAAAGTAATGTAACCATAAACTTATTCCTGGAATTATCGTGGTTTGACTGGTTACGAAGAAAAACATTTCTAGTCCCAGACAAGTTTGAGGGCTTCAACAAGTCGCCACTTCAGAGGAACAAGAAAAGTAATTATTAATGGAAAATTCATAAATACTTGTGCTGTTGCATAGCCTATTTCAATTTGTGATTCTGATCTGCCTATAAGGCAGTTTAGTTTCACTTTTGGTTTTACTCAATGCAAACAATCGAGTAACATGCATTCAGTTCATATGGGTGCTTCATTTCATCATTTTAATCTAAAATGTCGTATTTAAATTTCATTTAGTGGTTCATATAATGCTTAAAATAGGCATATGTTGAACATGTCCAAACTATGTACAAAAGCAAACTGTACTGTAACAGTGTAACGTTAGGCTATATATATGGATGTGAACACGTTGCGGTGAGTTTTTCCGGGTCAGTTGGCGTCTTAAGATCAAAGTTTACTTGTGTAACGAAATGTGTAACGTTAGTGTTTGCATAAAGTTGAACTCATAACTTTTCAAAATATCCGCTTGTCGTGATGTGTATCGAATAGCTACGTCCAAGTCTAGTCCGTTTCAAGTGAGTATCTCAAAAGCTGTTAACTGTTTATTTATAGCACACCTTTAATCTACGTTTTTAAAAACTCACCGCGTTGTACACAGTCTCCGCACTCGTGGTGTCCGACCTAGACAACATTTTAACGGATTCAGAATCACTGTCCAACTGAGATTTCGGTATAGAGAATCATGATTTTGTTTTCGGGAGTAGGGCCTAAGTTACTACAGACAACACAACCACGAGTGTATATTAGCAGCGTTTATATATTTTTGGTATCTTATGTAGGCTTTGGACCAGGAAACGATAATGTTTGAAATATTCTGTAAGACGCGCAGTGAGGTAGGCTGTATTGATATGTGACCCTGAACCACAAAACCAGTCTTAAGTGTCAATTTTTCGAAATCTGATCCGAAAGCTGAATAAATAAGCTTTCCATTGATGTAAGGTTTGTTAGGATAGGACAATATTTGGCCGAGATACAACTATTTGAATATCTGATATCTGAGGGTACAAAAAAAAAATCTAAATATTGAGAAAATCGCCTTTAAAGTTGTACAAATAAAGTCCTTAGCAATGCATATTACTAATCAAAACTTTAGTTTTGATATATTTACGGTAGGAAATTTACAAAATATCTTAATTGAACATGATCTTTATGTAATATCCTAATGATTTTTGGCATGAAAGAAAATTAGATAATTTTGACCCATACAATGTATTTTTGGCTATTGCTACAAATATACCCCAGCGACTTAAGACTGGTTTTGTGGTCCAGGGTCACATATATATATCCTAAAGTGGTTCGCTAATCCTCCTTAAAGAGAGCTCCATGAACTGGAAAGTGCAGGACCAGGATTAAGAATAGATATTTGATCTGTATTACTGTATCTGTATCAATAGATGTTAAGTTAATGCACTTCATCAAAGTGTTTATTTTGATAAAAATGTAGCTAATACACTGGCATTAAAAATACAGAAACATTTTATACAAGCCAGGATTCATACACAGATTCTATTATAATTCAGTATGGCATGTTTATTTATTTTATTATGATGTGATTAATATCAAATTTGAAATTAACCATCAGCTATATATATATATATATATATATAAAAAGTCTGTCAGGTTTTGGTCGTTATGTATCTAATCCAAATAAATAGAAACTTTGATTTTATTTTGGAGGTAGTTTTTTTGTTGTTGTTGTTTGTTTTTATCTAAAAATTACTGTCCAGTTTTTGTCATTTTATCTTCACATGCAGAACTGACATCTTCATGGAGACACAGATGAATGCCCCCTGTAAGATGAGTGTCAGTGAGGAGGGAGAGGAGAGGGTTGTTGTTCACTACCAGAACCAGAGAGCATCATCTCCAGAGCCCAGCTGTGTGTCTATGAAGAGCAACATCTCATATCTATGCATCATCCCCCTGATCTCAGTGGTGAGATCTTTAACACCAGGTGAGATGATAACCAGTACTAGAGAGAGAGGAGACAGAATTAGATCTTAAATTGGTCATGAATTGCAGTTAAAAAAAAAATGTTTACAGTGCTTTGAAAATAGTTTCATAATTTCTTCTGTTTTTTTTTTATGTATATCTAAATTGCTTTAGATCTTCAAATGAAATGCAATATAAAACAAAGGCAACCTGAGTAAGCACTAAAGTATTTATGTATTTA
>NW_015540843.1:632592-644995 GCF_001515605.1 Sinocyclocheilus anshuiensis | reverse complement strand
TTTAGAATATATATATATATATATATATATATATATATATATATATATATATATGTGTGTGTGTGTGTAGTTGTAAGATGCAATATGATTTTTACACCAATTAAGTGTGCTTTTTGCATATGTGTGCTTTTAGTTGTTTCTATAATTTTAAATAAAAACATTTAAAAAAATTGATTATTCAGTTCATGACCCTGATAAACATCAGTGATAGAGATTTAATATGAATTATCCATGTGTTTTTCTCAGCATCAGGCAAAAGGAAAGTCAGACAGAATCATGTTCAGTATCCTCCTGTGTGTCGATGAAGAGTGATGGATCTATGCGTCATCCCCCTGATCTCAGTGCTAAAGCAATGACCACTCAGTGCTAAAGCAATGACCACCTGTGTGAGTACAAACATGATTGAAACATTATTTAATATTACAGTCACTAACACAGAAGAGAGAAGAATTACAATGTCATTCTCATAAAATCTAGTATGAGTTATGTTTTAATGTAGTTAAAGCTAGTTAATCAGAGAATTGCAACAAACAAATGGCATCAGGAGCTCTGTAGTGACAGCCCACTCCCATAAAATGCAAGAGATGGGGATAATTCATTAATTGTATCTAAAGACAAGAGTTCAGCTGTGTTTCTCTCCAAATGCAGAAATAAAATCTTGAAGACACAGAAAAACGCCACCTCAGAAACGAGTCCCTGTGAGGTGAGAGAGGAGGGGGATTTTGTTCATTACCAGAACCAGAGAGCAGCATCTCCTGAGCCCAGCTGTGTGTCTTTGAAGAGTGATGGATCTATGCGTCATCCCCCTGATCTCAGTGATGGAACAGTGACCTCAGTCTGTGTGTGAGTACAAATACATAGTTTGTAAACTCCTGCAGTGAAACAAGTAGGGTTGCCACCTTCAATGTGAGAAAGGAAGGGATTCTATTCTATTCAATTATCTGCGTAATAATGTCTTAAACATGTTAATTATCTGTCTACCAAGCTCTAATATGTATGGAATATTATAATAATAGTAGTGCTGTGAAACGATTAATCGCATCCAAAATAAAAGTTTCTGTTTACATAATATATGTGTGAGTATTGTGTATATTTATTATGGATATATAAATACACACACATACAGCATATATTTTGAAAATATTTACATGTATATATTTATATTCATATAATTTTTATCATATATAAATATATTTAATATATAAACATAACAGATTTTTCTTAAATATATACATGCATGTGTGTGTGTGTATTTATATATACATAATAAATATACACAGTACACACACATATATTATGTAAACAAAAAACTTTTTTTTGATGCGATTAATCGCGATTAATCGTTTGACAGCACTAAATAATAGATTGGCTAAATTAAAATAAACAATGAAATACCATATCATCTTCAGGGGACGTCTGTGGTAACAGGAATTGAGAAATGTTAGTCTAGGTCTTTTACCTTATAGCAGCATGGACTGTGAGCGAATGAAAATGAATTTCAGCAATTCAGCCCTATATTTGTAATGTGCAAGCCTGTTTCCACCACTGAATAAAAAAAATAAATAAAAAGTAGTTGCGACTTTTTATCACAATTTTGACTTTTCTCCTCAGAATCGTGAGATAGAAATTGGCAATTGCTAGTTATAAAGTCATAATTGCTGGATATAAGGTCATAATTATGTGTTATAAAGTCAGAATTGCAAGATATAAAGTCGCAATTGTGAGTTATAAAGTCAGAATTCCATGTTTATATCTAATTATCACAATTTTGACTTTTTCTTGCAGTTGTGAGTTTATATCTCTCAATTCTGACTTATTTTTTCATAATTTTGATATAAACTTGCAATTGCGAGTTATAAAGTCCAATTCTGAGGAAAAGAAAAAGATTGACTTTTCTTACAATTGAGATTTTATATCTGACTATTTCTCAGAATTGCGAATTTATATCTTGCAATTCCGCAATTTTGACTTTATAACTTGCAATTGTGAGTTTCTATCATGCAGTTCTTAGAAAAAAAGTCAGAATTGCAGACGGACGGACTTGAGCACGACATGCTTTTAAAAACACACAGGTTGTGGTGCATTTTAAAATTTGCAACTTTGTGTGAGTGTTTTAAGCATCATAAACATTTTCCTCACAAGAGACAACAAAGCAGATGAATATTTGTGACCCTGGACCACAAAACCAGTCTTGGGTATATTTTTAGCAATAGCAAAAAAAAAAAAACATTGTATGGGTCAAAATGATAAATTTTTCTTTTATGCCAAAAATCATTAGGATATTAAGTAAAGATCATGTTCCATGAAAATATTTAGTAAATTTCCTACCATAAATATATCAAAACTTTATTTTTCATTAGTAATATGCATTGCTAAGAACTTAATTTGGACAACTTTAAAAGCTATTTTCTCAGTATTTTGATTTTTTTGCACCCTCAGATTCCAGATTTTCAAATAGTTGGATCTCGACCAAATGTAGGATCTCTGTCTTCGCATGGACCCACTTACACTATTGAATCCACACATGAAACAACCACATTCCATTAAGACAAACTGAGGCACTCCTCTGCAACCAGCTGCGGTCGTAAAACTCATGCAGGGTCAGTGAAGGGTCCCCCTGCCGTAACATCACGGGGATCCAGAACTCAAATACTCCGTTTGAAACTTCATAACTCTGCAGAACACAAAGCCTTGCTAAAACAGAGACTTTTCATAGGACTGTTGAAGCCTCTTCCGTCATCAGGCAAACAACCAATGCAACGAGGGCTTTCCCGAAACGACGTCATCCAAACGTCACCTCAGCGACCAATCCTAAAGCTCCGGGGTTCCCTCAGCAGCCAGCCAGGAGCCACGAGAATCATCTCAGCTTTTCAGCTGTCAACCAAGCAGAACGCAAGTAAACAAACAAAATCTTCTATCTGCTGAACTGACGCTGGTGAACTTAGTTAAGCAGTAAAGATAAGAAAATATCTGCTTTGTGAATTCTCTCAGGTGGAAACTTCATGCAACCCCGTCAACTCTGATTCTAAAGAAACTGTATGTTTGTGTGTTTTAGCGTAGTTTTGATGTAATCTAGATTAGCCAATAAAATTCATGTTTCATTTATAAAGAATCATTGTTTGGTGTCATATAATTTTAAGGTTAAAACCTTTGCCAAAGATCCTTGCTACCTAGCTTACGTTACCTCTCTAAGAGCTTACAAATTATTATAATCGTATTAACCCGTGGCCAGGGGGAATACAGATATTCAAATTGTTAAAATATACTAAGAATCACCGGCTCGCTGGACGACCCTTGATTTAAAGTGTAAACTATCAGATTTGAATTCAGCTTTAATCAGGTTGACTCAGAATTTTCAGATTCGAGTCCTTTTAACCTTTAAACCTGAATGAATTAATAATAATTAATTCCCTTAAAATTAAGTAATCAAAGTCATTACAAAATATTGTCCTATCCTAACAAACCATACATCAAGCTTATACGTCAGCTTATTTATTCAGCTTTCAGATGATGTATAAATCTCAGTTTCAAAAAATTGACCCTTATGACTGGTTTTGTGGTCCAGGGTCACATTTTTCCTTCATTGTGTGAGGGAAACTGCTCAGCATTATTTTTTTTTATCAAGCTTTACCAAAAAGACAATAAGTCTTCTAAAATGTCTTTGTGTCATTTTCATGTATTATCCTCAGTTCCCTCTAAAATTTCATTCTGTCCTACGTCCGAACAAGACCGACACGCATGCTGAATTGAGCGGTAACATGCTTTGATTTGTTCAGCAGATCCAATCAATATCCCTGTTATCGAGTGTTAAATGAACAGTATTTCATGTAAATATGGGTGTATTTTTCAGAGAGTAAATGTAGTACTGAAATAAGGTAGATTCACTTTACAAATGACAATTGACAATTAGTAATGCTAAGGACTTCTGCAAGTAAACAAGCAAAATTGCTGAGGGAAAGATAAAGGAATGGCAAGAACAGAAAAAAAGAAGAGACAAGCAGACAGCACAGCAACTACAACTGACTTAAAGCCACAGAGCCTTAAATGAAATCATCTGCAAAAAAACAAACAAATTAAATCTCTCAAAAACACACCAGAGGATGCTTAACCTTAAGCAAAAACAGCATTATCATCTTCACATATTAGTAAGCTTGACTTTATTTCTTCCATTCTTGTACTGTAGACAAGTTGTTACTGAGAATTGACAAAGGTTTAGCTGTAGGTAATTTTGTTGTTTTATAGAAAATATTTGGCTCATTGATAATGAAATACAGTGGCAAACATAACTTTGTGAACCAATTTAAAATTTGTAGATAATGGCATTGATTACTCATTAAATATGATCTGATCTCAATTGAACTCACAAATACAGACAAACACAATCTATATTATTATTATTTTTTTTTTTTTACTAAATATATATTAAGATATGTATTAAACTACATATTAAAATACAGATATCTTAAACTACATGTAAATATATACATTTCGGGGATTTTATATTTGTTATACAATTATATCTTCATCTATCCAGAGAATGTATGTATTTAAAAATTTTACATGGCCTTAAAGATAACATGTATGGCAATATTACTATTGTTATAGGGCAACATATGTCCTACATTACATTTCTGTATGGGGTCCTGTGGAAGGTTTTGATTGCATTGTGCACGCGGAACGATGTATGTTAAAAGCACAAAGAGTTTCCTGAATTGGAACTACGTAGAGAACATTTTTCCCATTGTTGGAAGCAGATTTGAGTGCACGCAAAGTGTAGCCCTCAGCATCAGTAAGCAGCATGGACAGTTTCCGGCGCCCACTTCCACCTTGTTGAATAGAATGTGAATACAGTATTGTCAGTCCCAACACTCTTCTTTTATATAGCACAGCATATCACATTACAATTTACATCACAAGACATCATAGGAATTATAGAAAATCATACTGTTGTCTGTAGCGTCTCAAAACTATAAATATTATATTTACAGTGTTGTCTAGCAGCTACATCAGTGCCACAGGATGTAGCAGGGTTGTGGTTGGGAACCCTGAGTTAACACATAGTAACTTTTAAAAAAGTTTACACTTATTTTTCCCTAACCCACAATAAAAAGATTAATGCGAGTTAAACTGAACAGAGAAGTATATGATAAACGAAAATAGTAATAATATATAATAATAATACGGAAAAAAGACGTTCAGTTAATAGACTTACAAGACTGTGGGATGGATAAACGTGTCTTGTAGGCCTATTTTATTTGATGTACCTTATGTATTATTCATAATAAACTTCTTTCGAATGCTGTTTATATCGCGCATAGACATTCACGTAGACAGCATCGCCTCTTGTTAATATAATCTTTTAATAATGTATTAATTTCTAATTGAAAAAAACTAATTCTGACCACTTCATTTATTTGTTTATCAAATTTCAGTGCACTATCACAAACTATACCTAAGTTTTTTACTTGATGTGTCCGAAAAGGCTATGTGCTGCCAGTTTCAGAGCAAATATGCAAAACTGTGACATTTCATTCACTGATGCTCTTCAAATATATTTTAACATGATTTCCTATAGCGAGAACGTGCTACGATTGGTCAGAGAAATGTAGCTGTTATCTGATTGGCATATCTGACGTGCATTTGTGGATTTGTCAGCGTCTTGACGCCAAAAAAAATTTTCTAAATCCACAAATGTGTGCAGCGATCTACAAATGCACAGGACGCGATTCACAAATGAATGCCAGGCAAAGTTGTGTTTGTGACATAAAAATATATCTGTGAATATGTTTTTTATTTGCAAATCTCATTTTATTTTTTGTGTGAATTTAATTCTTGTTTGTGAAACTCTAAGATTTATTTGTGGATCTCATTCTATTTATTTATCAATACATTTTATTTTTGTTAATCTCTTTACATATATTTGTGGATCATAATGTATTTATTTGGAATTATGCAACGATTCTACCCCCATATTTGCACTCTGCATCGAAAATATATATGTACTAGGGCTGCACGATAAACCGAAATGGAATCGAAATCGCGATTCGACAGAAGCTGCGATTGTCATGCGTATCTTTCAGTGAAGCACGGTTCTGTGATCAGCAGTAAATCTCCATCCAAAGGCCAGAGGGCGCTCTCGCGGTGAAACTCCAAATACGCCTTGCAGAAGAAACCCAGAAAATGCCTATAGCGGTAGCTGGATAAACAGAAGATTTAACAGCTTTTATCGATTCAACGTGACTAATAAACACAAGATTATGACAATATATGGTTTATCTGAGTTATTATTATTATAATTTTCATTCAAATAAAGTATGCTTATAATGCAATGCCTTTATCACTGCTTAGAATACTATGAAATATGTTGCGTACCTTATTCTGTGTAAGAAGCCACATCATCTCACAGAAGGATTTATTTCAAACACTCGACTGACGTTATGAAGTGAGTTTGGAGTAAAAATATGTTATTAAATGTGGTATTTTCACATGCTTTCAGATGGAGCAGCATTTACTACACAGAGCCGTAGTTCACTGAGAAGCTATGCAAACAGCTGTCATTATCGCGAATGATTTCTTCGATTTCATAATTGCACAATAAAATCGTCTGCGATTATTTTTTTTTTTTGTTTGTTTTTTTTTGTTTTTTTTGAGTAACTTGTCAGTGAACTACGGTTCTGTGTAGTAGCCTAAATGCTGCTCCATCTGAAAGCACGTGATAATTACTGCTGATTACAGAACCGGCTTTACTAACAAAATGCGCATGACATTCGCATTCGATTAATCGTCCAGCCCTAATATGAACGCGCTGTTGCACCTCTGATAACTTTTAAGGCTTATTCTGCAGCGTTTATATAAGCATTTTGACGGGTTGCGTCACGGAGTTGTAAAAACGGTTACACTCGGTTAAACGGTTATTACAAAGCAAAAACAAACACTCTTCTTCGATCCAGGAACGTTTCTCTCAGTTAATGTGCGCGATGTCATCTCACAGTCTGAAACGTCTGTCATAGCAAATCAACACATGCTGTTGTGAATAATTAAGCAAAGCGTCTTCTCATAGGATAAGAACACGCAGTCTCATGAATAATTTAATAGACACAGACGCGTCATCGATGTACTATCGTTCATTGCCACATCACAAATTGTGCCGTCAACACGATGTAGATTTTAAACCCGGAAGGTGAAAATAGCGCAAAAAAGCTTAAAATTAACCAGTTTTCTCCAACAGTTAAAATTATCGGATGCTAACATTGTCTTCTATGATGTGCAACACAAACACCTCTGCTAAAATGTCAGAAAAAGTAGTCTGGGGTTTCATGACCCTTTAAAGGGCAGGGCACACATTTTCAATCCCATCTTAGCTTTTGGAAAAATAGTAACTCAGATGTCTACTTATTGACAGACTGGTAGACTGGAAACAGTAGGTAAACATCTGTTTTACAAATTTTCCAAAGGCGAATTCTAGTAAATTATTATATCATATTATTTCAGTGGCTTCAATAACATTTTGAAAAGTATACCTGTTTTTGTGTTATCAGTTATGTCAGATTATCAACTTTTGCTATTTCGAGATCACAATAAAATTAAGTTGTGATTACGAGAAAACAAGACAGAAAAATTATTAAAAAAAAATAAGTGAACATGTCTGAACATACAGCTTCTGGAGTTGTTTAAGCATCCTCTGGTGAGATCTTGGGAGATTCTTTGTGTTCTTTTACTTGCGGGAGATTTTTTACTAACTGTCATTTAAAAAAAAAAAAGTCTGGGCCTGTATTAAGCAGTTTATTGTGTCTCAGCTGGTTTTGAGAATGCCACATGGCTTTACTAGAATATTTAGTAGCTGCCCACTCTCTCATTCATTCTTTGTATTGTTCTTGTTTCTGCAGTGTGGATAGAGATGATCAGACTAAAATCCTGAAACAGGTTCTTCACCAACCAGTTGATGATGAACTACAGAGAGTCAAAGACCAACATAAAACCAGCATGAAGAACAAGTATGAAAGCTTATTTGAGCCAGTCAAACTACAAGATAATCAAACCCTCCTAAACAGGATCTACACACAGCTCTACATCATAGAGGGAGAGAGTGAATGGGTGAATGAAGAACATGAGGTTTTACACGTTGAGAAGACACCCAGAACACAACACTCACAAGACACTCCAATCTACTGTAATGATATATTCAAACCCTCAACTGAACCAGAATGTGAGAAGAAAGACAAAATAAAGGTTGTTCTTACCAAAGGCATTGCTGGAATTGGAAAAACTGTCTCTGTGCAGAAGTTCATTCTGGACTGGGCCGAGGGAAATGCCAATCAGGATGTAGATTTTATGTTTGTGCTTCCATTTCGAGAGCTAAACTTGATTCAGGATAATCAGTTCAGTCTTGACAGACTTTTGCTTGACTTTCATCCTAAACTTCATGAACTGAACCCAAGGATTTATGAGGAGTGTAAAGTTGTGTTCATCTTTGATGGTCTGGATGAAAGCAGATTTGCACTGATGTTTTCAGACAATGAGAAAGTTTCTGATGTGACTCAGACTTCATCAGTGTGTGTGTTGATGTCAAACCTCCTGAAAGGAGAACTGCTTCCCTCTGCTCTCATCTGGATCACCTCCAGACCAGCAGCAGCCAATCAGATCCCTTTCAAGTACATTAACCGTGTGACAGAAATTCAAGGATTTGATGAGCCTCAGAAGGAGGAATATTTCAGGAAGAGAATAAGTGATGAGGATCAAGCTAGCAGAGTCATCTCCCATATTAGAAAAGCAAGAAGCCTCCACATCATGTGCCACATACCAGTCTTCTGTTGTATCTCAGCCACTGTTCTTGAAAAAATTGTAAAACAAGATACAGAAATCCCACAAACTCTGACGGAAATGTACATCCACTTCCTGCTCATTCAGACAAGCATGAAGAATCAGAAGTATGAAGAGAGAGATACAGAAAAACGTATGCAGTCCAACAAAGAAGTGATTGTGAAACTTGGTGAACTGGCTTTCAAACAGCTGATGAAGGGTAATGTCATTTTCTATGAGGAGGACTTGAGAGATTGTTGCATAGACATCACTGACGCAGTATATTCTGGGATTTGCACTGAGATCTTTAAGCAGGAATCTGTGATTCAGCACAGGAAAGTGTACTGCTTCATACATCTGAGCTTTCAGGAGTTTCTAGCTGCTTTATATGTGTTTTTCTCCCATTTGATGAAGAACATGGAGCCGTTGCAGTTGTTTCTGCATGAAGAATGTGAACATTATGAATATAAGCAAGAGAGGTCTCAGGGAAATGCTTTGTGTAAGTTACTAACTTCAGCTGCCAACAAAACTCTTAAGAGTAAAAATGGACACCTGGATCTTTTTCTGCGGTTCCTGCTGGGCATCTCACTGGAGTCCAATCAGAGACTCTTACAGAATCTACTGACATGCGCAGAGAACAGCTCAGAAACCATCAAAGAAACCGCACAGTACATTAAAGACACAATCAATTGTTATAATCTCTCAGCTGATAGATCCATCAGTCTGTTCCTCTGTCTACTAGAAGTGAATGACCAGACTCTGTGCAAAGAGATTCAGGAGTTTGTCAAATCAGACCAACACTCAGAGAAGAAACTCTCTCCTGTTCACTGCTCAGCAATAGCCTACATGCTTCAGATGTCAGAGGAGGTGCTGGATAAGTTTGAGCCTACAAAATACAACACATCATATGAGGGGAGATGGAGACTGATACCAGCTGTGATGAACTGCAGAAAAGCTCTGTGAGTATTGATTCATGTCATCTTACTATTCAGTTCTATGAATGGTAATAGGCTCATAATTGGATCTAATCTTGAATCAATAAAACAGTTAAAAAGTATGTCAGAAAACTTTATTTATAAACAATTTTGATGAAAATGTGAACGAGATTTGGTTGCATTTTGTTGGTTGTATTGTTAGCTGTGTACAGTTTTATGATAGACCTTTCAAACATTTGAAACACTTTTTTTGAACAGTCATGTAAATTTCTCGGTAAAGAATTATATTTAAAAAATGAAATGTTATCAATTTTGTCTCCTTAGTATTATTTTAAATCCAAGCAAAAATGAGGCTTTGTTAGTTGAACAGTGTAAGTTTTTACTAAAGCATCCATGCATAATGCATCCATGTTTTGGATTTGTTATGGTTTTCAGAGAGACTCTGAATCAGTCATGACCTGTGTCATGATCAGAGACCTTCATATATATCATGCACAGAATGCAGAAAACATTATTTTATTTTGTCCATCTCCATGTCATCCTCTGTTATAGGCTTGCTGGATGTTGTCTCTCTAATCAGCACTGTGAAACTGTGTGTTCAGCTCTACAATCATCAAACTCCAATCTGAGAGAGCTGGACATGAGTAACAATGACCTGCTGGATTTAGGAGTGAGGCTGCTCTGTGCTGGACTGAAGAATTCACACTGTCAACTGAACATACTGAGGTCTGACTTTCATATTTACTCATTCACTAAGTTCAGTTGTGTGAATGAATAGGTGTTTCATAACTACAGCTGAGAAACTGGCTTAGAAATCTTATATTAAACTATTTTTTTCTATCAACCACTTTAATGTCAGTTATAGACAGTCCAGGATCCAATATTAAGTCCAAAGTGTCGCCTTGGGTATGTGTAGGATGATTAACCAATTGCAGCAGATTAAAAGAGTCAATAGTGTTCAAAAAGTCTGTCGTTAGCTGTTTACAAGGGCAACATACCTGGGGCCTGTACCATGATGGTAGTTGAACAAATTCAGAGTTACAGAATTAGTTCTGAGTTGACAAAACCAAACCACTCCAATCCAGTTTTGTTGGTACCATGATCAAAGCTGATCATCAGCTTGCTTTGTCAACTCAGGTTTTGATCCTGAGTTTGTGGAGTGTGTGCACATGAATGTGTGACATCACTGGTGTACAGCCAATCACATGCCTTGCAACACAGAGCAAGTATGATTCACTTCTCACGAGAGACCCAGCGAGATTCCAAACTAAAAGTTAAAGGTTTTGCTAAAGGTTAAGAGATTGTAGAATATGACGAATTTAAACACATTTACACTGAAAAAAGTACTTGTTCATGAAAAATAAAAGAAATTTTCTTGCATTATCAGTGCAGTCACAAGTGAAACTTGCTAAGTTAGTTTATATAGTTGAAAATATACAGCGATAGAGACTCATACATGTAAGGCCACATAGTCATTTTTAAAGCATTATCTATTGATTCTACAGCTGATTTATATTGCAAATGATCTGTATATATTAATATTCATTTAAAATAAATGATTTATAGTAACTGTTAAACTAAAATTGCTTGTGTGTAATGGATTAATAATAATATAAATCATATAATAATTATATAAATCATATAAAATAACTCAAATTGTCATTAAAGCCAAACAATTTTTTTTTGTACTAGTGACCTTTAATTTGGAGCAAGAGAAACTGGGGGAGTGACTTTTTTGAGTCAGACATGTGTCACTTTGTTCACATCTGATTGGTCCAATTTCAGTTTGAGATCTCAAACCCAGAACATAACCTGCCCTGGAGCAGGTTAGCTGTGGAGAGTAAGTTACTATGGAAATGAATGCCACTAAAATCCAAGCCACTTTCATGGTACCTAAAACCCAGGATTGGTATAAACTAAATTGAAACTTACCTGGCTAGCCAGCTAATCCGGCTTCATGGTACAGGCCCCTGGACATTAAAGTCACATGCTAAAAGAAACTGGTCATGTTTAGTAATCAGATCTCAGATCCCCTGTGAACTCTATGAAAATTATATATATCTTTTATCTATGTGTGGTGGCCGATATATCAGCACTAAAACGATTCAGACCAGTCAAGTAGTAGTAGTTTAGCTCAGGGCTGGATTGGTAATCGGGCATACCGGGCCATTTTCCCGGTGGGCCGACACACTTAAGGGGCTGACAGAATGTTTTTTTGCCGAAAACCATCACGCAGGGACAGCGAGCAGCCAGTGGCCCATTGGTTTGTCTCCTGTATTGACAGCGTAAACATCCAATCACAATGCGCTATAGATGGAGCGATGAAGTATTTTGCTCCGCCTATATAAAGATCGCATCACCCCAACTTCTTCCTCGTCGGCTTTTCCCACGTTTTCACAGGAGATTTATCAAGAACAGGCTTGCTCTGCGGTGAGTGATGCGGGCCAAAGAGCAAGGCAGGAGGAGAAGAAGAGAGTAGTTGAATTGGTAAAGTGCTTGATAGGGACTCGCAACGGAGGCAGGAATCTAACCTATCCTAATGTTTGTGCGCGGCTGCACGCCATGAGTGTAGAATGCGTAAACACTTTTTAATAAAACGTAAATTCGTCCCCCGCGATTTTTTAGCCAAGTCAAGTCAAGTGTGTTCATAGAGGTTTCCATGGGCCAAT
>NW_015540843.1:601830-632431 GCF_001515605.1 Sinocyclocheilus anshuiensis | reverse complement strand
GTAACATTATACATATACCATTCAAAAGCTTGGAGTCAGTATTTTTATTTTATTTTTTATTTTATTTTTATTTTTTGGGGAAATGATATAAATTAATACTTTTATTTAGCAAAAAAAAGTGACGATGAAGACATTTATAATGTTACAAAAAAAAGTATATTTCAAATAAATGCTGTTCTTCTGAACTTTCTATTAATCAAAGAAACCTGATTTACTAGTATAGTGTGTATGTGTGTGTGTGTGTGTGTGTGTATATATATATCTCGAAGTGGTGATGGGCCGCCTGGACCAAAAAAAATGCCGGGGCCGATTTTTTGTCCCAGTCCAGCCCTGGTTTAGCTTCAAAGCTCGTATAGGTGGTGGAGGATAATAGCCAACATCTGGGTTTAAAAGTTTTCTTTTGTAGCGTGGCCACATAATGGGGTTTATATATGTAAATTGTTGTTCTATAAAAGTAAGAATGCTTTATTATCCCTATATGCTTTTATTTTCCCATATGTATTACTGTGTTTGAGCCCTAAATCTGTTATCGCGAGATGTGATTTAACTCATTACGTCAGTTTACGCCCGGCAGTCCGGAAGTAAGCGCTTCTACAGGTGTGTATATATAGAGATGACGGTAGAAAGGCACACATGGTTTTACTCTCGGTCGTGAATCGTTTGTTGGGGCAAACTCCCGGCTGTTCCTGAATGGCTATTGTTGCTGCTGTCTCTTTGTGGAGTATATCTTTTTGCTTCTTTTTGCTTGGATTACTCACCTTTGAGGACTTTGAACAGTTGGACTAAAAGAAAAGATTCTGCTATCAGACCGGAGTATCGATAAGCTCTGATGTTAACGGTTCTGCTGTCCGTACTGAAGAGATTAAAAAAACACACCAGCTGTTTTTATATGCAATAATATTCAGACATTTATCTATGATGCATTTTTGCTATTTGCAATTCAGAAGCGAGATCGCGCTCACGCGGAGGAGCTTCAGCGCGCACAACATGAAAGCCCTGTTTAATTGTAATAGAGGAGAGAACTAAACATTCAAACATCTACTTAGACTTTAGGCCTGTGGCTGTGATACTAAGCTAATTTAATATTTTATTTTGATTTTAGATTCTTAAGGATTATAAAAAAGAAGATATGAAGTAATACTATTAAAAACTAGCCGCGTTTCGTCTAGCGCAACTTCCTTCCCTTAACAGCGGTGCGCATTCGTTTCTCCCTAAAACCCAAACTTAACGTCAGAATCAGCACAATCGGTGAATGTTGTAAAATGCCGTCTTTACTGTTGCTTAATTGCGGGACATGTTTGATAATAAAACGTTCAAAGCACAATAATCCGCGCAAGAGATGCTGTCCCCCAGGCTGAAATGTGTATGCGCACTGCGCGCGCTCCAATAAGGACCGCAACTAGACAAGCAAATTACACTTTGGGCTTTGGGTGCAGGTCCAAGCGATCAAATACACAAAATATGTCAAAATGGCCAGCTTGGAGAGTGTACACTTAAACACACTTTATGTCTTAAGTGGACGAGAACAGTTGGGAGAAAATCAGATGTGTGTCAATATACAACAAAATGCAAAGAGAAATTCACTCACAGATCTCAGTCTGAATAACGTGAGCTTTAATAAGCATTGATCTATCAATTCATACAGTGAAAACTATGCAGTGTTCATTTACATTTGATTACTTTAGTAGATTTCTTTTGTAGGCTATATTACTTACCTGAACAGTAATGTTAGTAGACCTTCATGGAAAAATATTTCAGTTGTATCTTTGTTTTATTGTATTTGTCAGTTTGTTTTAATTTGTTTCTTTGTTCATGTTCTTACTGTATCATATCTTACAAAATTATAAACGCAACACTTTTGTTTTTGCCCCCATTTTTCATGAGCTGAACTCAAAGATCTAAGACTTTTTCTATGTACACAAAAGGCCTATTTCTCTCAAATATTGTTCACAAATCTGTCTAAATCTGTGTTAGTGAGCACTTCTCCTTTGCCGAGACAATCCATCCACCTCACAGGTGTGACATATCAAGATGCTGATTAGACAGCATGATTATTGCACAGGTGTGCCTTAGGCTGGCCACAATAAAAGGCCACTCTAAAATGTGCAGTTTTACTGTATTGGGGGGTCCGGGGGGGTCCGAAAACCAGTCAGTATCTGGTGTGACCACCATTTGCCTCACGCAGTGCAACACATCTCCTTCATGCTCAATGGGTGACATGTCCGGTGAGTATGCTGGCCATGCAAGAACTGGGATGTTTTCAGCTTCCAGGAATTGTATACAGATCCTTGCAACATGGGGCCGTGCATTATCATGCTGCAACATGAGTTGATGGCCGTGGATGAATGGCACAACAATGGGCCTCGGGATCTCGTCATGGTATCTCTGTGCATTTACTGGATCGATAAGCAGTATCGGTAAGAGTAGTAATACCGTTAAAACCTTATCGATACCCATCCCTACCGGTGATACTGATCTTGTATTCACTCAGCGCGCTGGACTGTTTACACACACACTCAAACACACAACTACACTCGCCAATCTTGTTGTATTTTATGTTTTCATCTGAATGTTTGTTATTGATGAAGGCTGGGTTATTGAAAAACTGCATTGTAAATACACTGTGGGTTTATTGACGCTTTATTGGTTGTTGTGGGTTATTCATAGGCATTGCTTGAGTGGGACAGGCATTCCTTTTGATTTAGTGTACCACCGCTATAATATTAAGTGGAGTGTTACACTTTGTGATGATCGCCAACCCACCTCCCCTACCGGTGGGTCGGGGAGCATTATAGAAACAATAGTCAGTCGGAACGTGTTCTGAATAGGGGCTTAAATCTCCTACCTTCACCCAGGTTTCGGTAATAAACAAGAAGTCAAGGCTATGAGAGCATGTAAAATATGATATGATATAATACACCCTTGCTATTTGTATATGCAAATATATATATATATATATATGTGTATAGAAGTGGAAAGAGTACTAAAATATTCTACTCAAGTAAAAGTACTATTACATTAATGAAATTTTACTTAAGTACAAGTAAAATTACCAGTATAAAAATCTACTCAAGTAAAAAGTACTGTAGCTGTCACACTTTAGCCTAATGCGAGGAGCGAGGAATGAGGAGAACGGGAGTACACAAACGACAATAGTCTTTTAATTCAGAATATCCAGGAAGTAACACTTGGCAGCTTGGAACACAGGAAACACAGGGGTTGACGTTCAATCTCAGACAAAGACAGACAGCACAGACTGGGGCTAATAAACACTGGACAATTAGGGGAACACAGGTGCATGGAATGACTAATTAACTGAGACATGGCACACCTGGGGAGGGAAAACACAACACAATGAGTCCAGGGGCGTGACAGTAGCTCATTTAAAATTTACTTTAATTAGATTTTTAACAGCAGGAGGGGGGCAAAAAGGGGATATAAGTCTCAAACTAGTTATTTTTAATTAAAGAAACACCTTTACAAATTCAACTGCAATAATAAAATAAAACATGTTGACACATGACATTTAAAACATTTAGAGAGGTATGTGTCATTTTAATGCTGACCATGCCACTTTAAGTAGGCACTAGGCAGAAAAAGCAAGTTATATTCTGGCTACCGACAAAACTAGCTAAGAACCGTTTATGAATTTTTAAATTACTTTTTAAGGATTAGAAATTAAAGACTTCACATTGGTTATTTCAGTAGCATGAAAAACAAAACATTATACATTACACAAAGAAAGCAAGCAAAGGACACTGAAGTGGTCTATGACTTCATTCTAATGTGAGCTATGCACTTTTGCAAAAAAAAATCCCATAATCACTGAAGCAAATCAATCGCTTACATTCATTTTGCACTTTGTTGTTTATGCTTATGACAGAATTTGCAAATGCAGATACAGTATTCAGTCAGTGAGTGCGCACACTTGAACAACTCAAAGCTCAACAGAAAGGTGTGTGACTGGTTATAATGCTCAACGCTGCAAACAGCGAGTATAAAGAAATCTGATGCAACATGAGCAGATCTACTCTAAAATGGAACACTTTTAATTCATTTCACATTACACTTAAATTGTGATCACCGTAATAGTTCTAGCTTAATTGTGCAGGGACACTTCTTGCTCCTAATCTTGAATTTGGGGGAAATTTTTGCCTCAAGCTCCCGTTAATTTCCGACCCTGGTGCCAACCAACATTAGCTAAGTCCTGCACCACTGTCTTTTTGGCTAATTTGTGCAAAACCTCTTGCTAAACTGTGAAAGCTTCATTTTAACTACCAATGCAATGATAAAAGTATTTACCTTACCTCAACATGCTTGTGAAGGTTTGATGTGGAGTTTTTATAAGCTGCTAGTTTGGTCTCCCTGGGCAAACACAGCTTAGTTGGCATAATAGAGCTGTTGCCGTTCTTGCCAATTTGGTTGCTCAAATATGGCCAGGGATTCACTTCATTTCCTTCGAATTCAACTTCAGGCGACTACGACGGTCTTTTGTAGGGCTCTATGAAATCCGTTTTATTTTTTCCCATTTTAATTTTTCTGGATTACCCTTTTTTTTCTTTTTAATCTTTTTAATTGTTAAATTACAGTTTATCAATAAAAAATTTGTCTAATGTCTAATTAATTAAAATCATGAATCATACAATTTAACATCAATTTATTAAAAGTTGAACAAAACATGTTTAGGGCCCTATGAAATTTTATTTGTTTTCTCACCTTCTGTTTCATTGTTACCAAATTGTGTTTAAGCATGTCTAATTGAATGCATAAAAACAACCTAATTTATTAAAATTGATTTTTACAATAGCCTATGAAATGTTGCACCCCCCCCTCTCTGTTTATCAAATAAAGGCATAAAACATTAATTTCATTCATCTTTTAACCAAATGAATTTTTTTGGCAAACAAAAGGGATTTATTATTAACATTAAATAATAATGTAATAATAAATGATGGGTTGCCATTAATACCTTTAAATGTCTGTGTGTATATATGACGATAGTTTCTCTCAAAAGAAACGGTCAAATGCTTGTGAAGTGACTAGAGATTGTTTTTGTGTTTATGTCCTCATATATTAAGACGGCAGACGCTGAAATCACCGCGAGCTGAAATCACCGCGAGCGTCATGTGCATTTCAGTATGTGTGTAGTAAAGCCAAAAAACATGCGTCTGTGCCTTTTATTCACACAGAGACATGCAGAACATGCACTATTCATATTTAAATATTCTTTTTGTTGCTTAATATATACAGATACTAGTCCGTATCACGATTTGATTGAAGTGTAATGACCTACTTTTGATTAATTCACACAAACTTTGACAAATTCTGTGACGTTCCGCATTATACAGTAAATTCCATTTTTATGACCGGATTCCCCGAATCCATCCGCGTTTTCCACATCACGGAAATCATAGGGCCCTAGTTTCGTTGTCAGCTGGGTCTGCACCACTAATGTCTGTCTTGTCTGTCTTCATCTTTCTTGTGATTTTAGCGCCAGTTTGTTCTCCTGCCCATCATTCACTGCAATAGTTTCCAGGGCGCGATTTTTTTTTTTTTTTTTTGCATTTACATTTTTTTTTACTCCGTAACTAATGTGCTTTAAAATGTAACAAAGTACAATACTTCAAACAAAATATACTTAAGTAAAAGTAAAATTACAGATTAAAAAAAAAAAAAAACTTTAAAAAGTAGAAGTACACAAAAAAGCTACTCAATTACAGTAACACGAGTAAATGTAATTAATTACTTTCCACCTCTACAAATTAGGTACTACGGCTAGTCTAGTGCATTGGGTAAGTACATGAATTATAGTTCACGTCTCTTGCTGTATGCCAAATAAAGATGAGAGTTAAGTTTTTTCATGAGTGGGTGCTTAAGTTCATAGCTAAAGGTCATTTGGCCAATTTTCTTGGTTCTAATGGCTTCAGGCTCATGCATAACCTGTGATGTTAATTGGTGGATAACACATTTAATAGCAAAGACTAAGGATATTAAGGATAACTATGTTATCAAAAAAAAACTGAATTCACAGAACACAGAAAACATGACTATAACCATCCTTCTCCTGTCACCCTCTGTTATAGACTTGCTGGATGTCGTCTATCTGATTGCCACTGTGAACATTTGTCATCAGCTGTACAGTCTCCAAATTCCTGTCTTTGTGAGTTGGACATGAGTAACAATGTCCTGCAGAATTCTGGAGTGAGGCTACTCTGTGCTGGACTGGAGAATTCTCAACTAAACATACTGAGGTTTGACTTTCACATTTACCCTGCTTGAATATGTGTATATAGGAATATTTAGTTGTAGGTTATTAGTGGTGACTATGGCAGAAATGTACAGTAAGAATCATGCAGTTAGTTACAAATTACACATAATCAAACAGACGGTGAACACTATTAACTGCAATGATTATATGTTGCAATTAAACTTTTTTAATATTTTATTTATTTATTTATTATTTTCACATTGTTTGGCTTTCTAAATTCACCACTGTGAATGTAATTTGAGCTGAGACACTATCACAAATAAAAAGAGGTTTGAGTCATATTTCAAGCCCAGGTAAATGTCATTGCAAATAGATTTTTTTTACTCTGCTCATTTTGTTGCTATGGTCAAGTAAGGCAGGTAAAGTAAGAGGAGAGGTAGAGCTGGATCTAATCACAGCCGTGTAATTTATCCATTATTTATCCAACAAAACAAAGAAAACAAATCAATACAGGAGCAAACCTGGATGCATGAAGACATGTAACAGTGAAACAGAACAGCAAAACTATTGGACAAGGAACTCATTGGCATATAAAGACAAGATGATGAATAACTAAACCAGGCAAAGGTGAACATAATCAATTAACCAATGAATAACCATAGAAACTAGAAATCTGAGCAAAGGAAACAGGAACTAACACTGGCAAAACAATGAATCAAATGTGACATTTGGTAATTGAAAAGGGTTTGGAGCGATTAATATAGTTAATTAACTTTTTTTTCTTAGTTTTGCCCCAATGATTGTCATTTAGAACTTTGCTGATTAAATGTATCCATTAAGATGACAAGTTTAAATTCTAAGCAACTGTTGTAAGAACAAGCTACAAATGATCCACCCACACACAGTAGTAGTCGGGTCTTTTTTCTGTTTATGGACAAATGACATCAAACTGACGAATGACTGATGAATTTCCTGTGAAATCTGACCTGACACCTCAAATTATAAATCATTATTATAAGCTTACTGTTGTGAATCAAAGTAGGGAGACTGAATAATGAATGTGTTGTGTACTTGCTCAATTAACTATTTTTTTCATTTTTAAACAAAAAAGTTACATATTGCAACTTTAACATACCTTTAAACCATCATACATTCACCTTTCAATTACCACCTATGTGATTACTTGTTTGATTGTTTGTTTGTTTATTAAATAATTTATATAAAAAAAATCAGTTTTTAATGACTGCATTCATAGAATACATATTTTATGGGAGCCAGGCTTTGGCTCAATAATCACTGCATTCCTGACATGGGCCAGACCTACAGTCACCCCTCACAAAACATTAAATATAATTAAAAGAAATATTGACTAGAAAGCAAAATAATGAAATAGAAATTAGGACATAATAATTATGATTATCAATAAATGAGGATGAGAAAAGATTAGAATAGAAAAAATAAATAAAAATCAACAGTTAATAAACTTTAAAAATAAGCCACACAATTTGACACATTCATGGCTCTACGACAAATGGTACAGGGTGAGTTACTGTATGTTTTAAAGTTTGTACAGAATCTATAATAACTAGATATGTAAATTTTTGAAAGAAAATGTAAAATGGTGCTTGCCATTGTAAAACTCTGCACTAGCCCACCCCTGTGTCTCTATGTTGGTCTGATCCAGATATATGGCCCATTCTATTTACTATATGGTTGCTACTATGCACTAAATTGTTGCTAAGGTGTGGCTAGACAGTTTCCATTGTGATAATTAACGACTCCTAGCCATTCTGAGTTAAAAGAGCCCACCCCCACGTCTCTATGTTTTTCTGGTTCAGAGACATAGTCAGTTCAATTTATTATATGGTTGCTAGGGTGGTCTAAATGGTTGTTAAGCTGTGGCTAGATTGCTGCCACAGGTGACATTTAAAGAGTGTTTTGCAGTCTGATTTCAAAGAGCCCACATCTATGTTTTTCACAATGTTTTGATTCAGAGATATCCATCACTTTTTTTTTTTGTGGAAGTCAATGGGGTGGTTGCTTGGGTGCTGTAATTGGTTGCTAGGGCTAAGTGAAATGAGGCCACCCTCAAGTCTCAACAACATTTAGATGTGGAGACATGTCACAGATGTATTTCCTATATTAAGTCTATGGGATTTTTCGACCGATTTTTCACCCGCTGTGTGAACATCGTACATCTGAAAAGTCAATAGCTCACCTTTCCCCAATAAGCCACACAAGATTCATTCTTGGGTCTATGACAGTGGATTTCAATCTTGGTCCTGGGCACCCACTGCTGTGCACATTTTGTATGTCCCCCTTATCTGACAACACTCAGCTGAATTCATGGAGCTCTCACATAAAGAGCTGATGATCTGAATCAGGTGTGTTAAATAAGGGAGACATACAAAATGTGCAGAGCAGTGGGTCCTCAGGACCAGACTGAAAATCACTGGTCTATGACAAATGCAGGTTACAAGACAAAATTTATATGGAAGAAGAAGAAAAAATACAATAGCAAACAGTCATTATTCAGTTGAAATCAGTTTAGTGTTGATTCAAGCCCAAAACACACTGCACGATTTTAGCAATCCTAAAAGATCACTTCATGTCACACTGTGCGACATGGTTCTAATAAACTTGGCTACGACATGTGTGTAGACTGTACGATGACTCGTACGATATGACACACGTTACTTTAAATGAATACAATGTCATCAGCATGCGCTAGTAGTAAACAAAAAGAGCATGATAAATCACACTTTAGCTGTTGTATTTTTTTTATGTGTGCTGAAAAAAAAGTGGAAGCAGCGAAAGAGTAAGGGCTAAGAGCTTGAGGTACGCAGCATTATGTTTTAGTGCCATGTCACATTTTTATTGGTTGGTCAGTGAATGTGGATCACGCTGTATCGTAGGCTATCTTGGTTGCAAGACTGAGACAACGGCCGTCTTTAAACTTCTCTCACTGTACGACGCAGGAGCCACGATCACAGAAATCGCCACGATTATTTCACGATGCCAATCTTTCGTCTGGGACAGCCGAAAATCGTGCAGTGTGTTTAGGGCTTCAGTTTGGTTCAATAAGTCCATCAATGTTTAATTAATCTCTAAAGCAGTTCTAAAGAAACATCATCCAGCTCAGTTCAGTTCAGTTCTCATGCAGTCAAATCAATAATATTGCCCAACTAAGCAAGCCAAAAAACAGTGGCAAGGAACCCAAACTCCTTGGGGGGAAACCAAGCTCAGTCATGATGGCTTAATTCCAGACTGCATCACAAATCAGTTTTGGACTGATAGCTTTCAGAATATTTCATCCAGTTTCTTCTGCTTGAAGATTGGGTACATCATGCCAGATTGTGCAGAGGGCTTGTATGGTGCTTGTGGTCTTTGCTGAGGATCTGTGCTGATGGCTTTTGTGGCGATGGGGTCTTTATAGGGGATCGGTTTTTATGGCTCGTCTAGTTGTCGTGGTCTCCTCATATATTCATGACTGTTGTGGTCGTCACTAGGTGCTGATCCACAATCTGGTCTGGATACTGACCGGATGCAGGTGACTACAGTAACTTTGACATATAAATGAAATATATTGGGTGTTATGGGAAGTATTTCTGGTTCTGGTTGACCCAATTTATGCAGCCAAAGAATAATTTAATTGGTTTGGTGTGCAATGTGTATGCCAGGTAAAAGAGATGGGTCTTTACTCTAAATTTAAAGTGACAGTGTCTGCTTCCCAAACAGTTCAAGCACCACTAATAAACATGTTAGATAATAATAGTGATGCCTTACTTTCAGTGTTGGGGAGTAGCTAGCTACAAGTAGCGACGCTACTAACGTAACTACATTTTCCAGTAGCATGACGGTAGCTCCAGTGTAGCTTTTCCAGTAGCTAACTACTTTTTCCAGCAAGTAGCAGTGTAGCGCGACCAAACGCTAAATTCTGTTTTGCGTTCTGACGAGTCACAAGCCTGTGATGCACTGAAGCAGCGTAGCGTCTTCGTATAACTAGAACACAAACTACATTTGTTCATTACCACCATCTGTTGTGATATCACACATCTCGCAGCTTTACAGTCTGTCCACCAAGAGATTGTCTGATGATTTTGCAAAGGATGTACAGGAGAGGATATTTCATATGAATCAACTGTAATTATGCAAAACAAAGATTAAAATGCGGTCTACGTCAAAGACTTAAAGGGTTAGTTCACCCAAAAATGAAAATTAGCCCATAAATTACTCACCCTCAAGTCATCCTAGGTGTATATGACTTTCTTCTTTCAGACGAATCCAGTCGGAGTTATATAAAAAATTGTCTTTGATCTTTCAAGCTGTTTAATGCCACTCAGTGGGTGTTGCATGCATCAGTCCAAAAGAAGTTAAATAAAAAGTGCCCATCCATTAAAAAAAGTGTCTCACATGGCTCCTGGGGGTGAACAACGGCCTCCTGTAGCGAATCGATAATATCCATATTCAAAACGTAATAATCACTTTAATGTAGCTTGCGCCAACAGTCCTACATGGAAGCAGCTCCGGGCGGATGTATGAGTTCAGCGTTGCGCATGCAGAGTCTCATGAAACCCAACGTTTGTTAACAGGAGCAAAGAAAGCAACGTTTCCTTACTGTAGGACTGTTGGCGCAAGCTACATTAAAGTGATTATTACGTTTTACTAATAACATTTGGGTAATATTATTACTCGTTACAATCTCTGTACAACAGAGATGATACAATGTTACAACAACATATTTTAACTCAAAATTAAGTGGTGAATTTACCAACACCGCAAAACAGCACCAGATAATAAATTACGCTGGTAAAATACTTTGTCTATTTCCTGTTGCTGTAATTCGATGGTTGAGATGACTGAGACGAATTCTACATTTGTGAGATGGGCATACTGCTGGGTCGGAGAGGAGAAAAAATCCGGCGGACGAACGCAGACAAGCAACGGAAATTAAGTTTAATTAAAAATAACAATCTGTTTTTATTAAATCATAGTCTACATATAAAAGGAATTAATACGCGAAATATATTTGAATTAAATAATTAACAGATTAACAAAACGAAAGAAAGAAAAAAGACTGAGTAAAATATGCTGCTGAGTTTGGTTCATTTTTGTGGTGCGGCGCTCTGCCAAAGTTCACGGAAAGGAAACCGAGATGACAAGCGCATCCTAAAATAAAGGTAAACACATTGCAGTTTCGAAGGATCTGTATGACCAAAAAGTACGGAGTATTTTATGTTTCCGCTGTTCGATCGCGCTGGCGCCTCACGCACACACATACAGCATTGCAAACGTTGCAGTCGTTCATTATCAGAATAAAATACAGTCAACCAAATATAGATACACTGGTCAATTAAAATTGGCCGTATAATACGTGTTGTTCAGCCTGAGCTCGGGCCAAGCACATATTTGGTCATGTGAATTTGACTTTTGATATTCTCTCTCCTAGATTTTCTTTTTCTGCTTCAATTTTCTGAAGCATATTGTTTGTGACACATTTTCAGTTATAAAAAAACAAAGGTAAGCTATCTGATTTTAAATACAAAAATCATCTTTGTGTCTCACGAGTATGTGTAGAATAGAATAATTTGATAGCTTTGAAGCTTTTAAACCTCTTTCTGTTCTGTTCTTTTTTCTGTTTTTCTGTGTGTTTAAATTGCTGGTAGACATTGGCCTGTCCTGTTTTGGTGCAGCCATATGTGGTTGGTTTTGAGGGTGTGATTTTTTTTTTTTTTTTTTTTTTTTTGCGGAAAGCTTGTCAAGTACAAAAGCATGGTTTACATACTAAATAATAGTTTAGCATTCAAATACATTGCGAATATAGAAACATTTGGATTCGTGCCAAATGATAGAGGTAGGCTGCGTGAGAACAAAGTTGAAGCTCTGGAGTAAACTCTCTTTCAATCTCCTTCGCCAATGATGGAAAACTGTTCTCTCTGTTTTGGGGCACATAATTTGGAATGTGATAATGTGCAAGGACAGTTTGGTGTGTATTGCTGCTAATTTGGTTCTTAAAATACCCTCAGGCCTCATCATTGTGATCGCCATATTGTCCTCCCTGCCGATTTAGTATTCTTCATTGTTGGAGAGGATGATGGTGAAAGGTAGAGTTTCCGACTGTGTGCCATTAACAAACGCCAAATTAAAAACTATCCAGATGTGGTGAACAACACATTCCAGGCCCAGTTTTATGGTGGGGTGCTTCTAGGACTACAACAGTGGACAAAGGTTTGCTACAATTTGATTGGATCTTGGTGGACTAACACAAACAAACTGCCCAGCACCATCAATTAAATGCTCGGACAGTAACTGATCACCAAGGTTCTGAGCCTGTGACCTGTTACAGGGAAGGCAGCAACAGACACAACTAAGTTTTGAGACTTTGGCCCATGAAGGTGAGCCATTAACAGACACAACCAAGATTTGAGTCTCCTGCCTGAGTGGTAGGAAGCAATAATAGATATAACAACGATTCTACTCAGCTGTTGATTACTCTTGTTTATCTTTTGTTAATACAATTTTTTTTATTTAAAATTTTTAAAATTGCACTTGTGTCTTCCTTGTGTAAATAATACAGTAAGAGGCTTACTGTTATCTACAAGTTATCCCACCAAGATCCCTACCAATCTTTTTGCATTAATTCTAAATGACTGAACAGAACCCTGTAGGGAGTGTTCTCATACTGCCAAGGTAAAAATCCTTGACTAAAGCCCCAAACTTAGAGATGGGAGAAGTGGTTATCTGATGTACTCATAAACACACCTAAACTGACACGTGATTCAAAAAACACAACGTCATCGTTACATTATTTTGCCTCCATGGGTGGATGAAAATAAAAGCAGTAAAAAGAGGCCTAATATGCAGGGCTCAAATAATGTGATCTAGGCTCATGAAAGTGTCACATGAATTTAGTTATTTTTAATATAATTTGATGCCTAATTTATTTATTTATTTGAGATTGCACTGTTGCAGAGTTTATTAATTCACAAATAATAACAAAGGTGAATTAAGTTGTACAAGTTGTCCAAATCAATTTTGAGAAATAATGGCTAAAATTGAGGCTGAATATTTTTAAGGCTCTCTACGCTGTGTATATTTTACTACATTAAATCAAATTAATATTAGAAAAAATGCTACGCAGGTAATATTGAGTAAAAAGCTAAAAAAACAAAAAAAAACTGCAATCACACATACTCCGTTAGATGCTCTGGGTTGTCTGAACGTGGTAGGATCAAATTTTATAAATACTCAATTTTATATCTATAAATGAGTAGATGATGAATTATATCGTGAGGTGTCTCTGTAAAGTAAAATACACCATATATACAGCTGGCTAATGAGAGGTTCAAACAACAAATACCTGTAATCTAAGTTTTTATAAAAGTGTTTATTGAACTTCTTTTAAAGATGGCTGTAGGAGCTAAATCTAATACTTTAAGCTACCGAGTTGTTTGATCCCGGAGTAATTAGGTTGACGCACTTTCTTGCTTTGATGTATGTTGTTTACTTCCTCCATTTGATACGAGAAGACCATTCTTCTGTTTGCATCACCATACACAATTTATTGGCTCCACATACCACCAGCGTGCATAATGTCCAATTTTGTATCCAATACATACACTACCAGAAAGTCTTACAAACGTCCATCATCTTTCCCGCAGTTGCGGTCAAAAACCTTTTGCCCTTCCGGGTCAAACACCTACCTACAACAGTAGGAAGGCAACCCATATACACTGAAATCTCTGGAAGGTTCACAGCGCCACTCAATGGTCAAAATGAGAATAACACATCATCTTTTTACACACATTTTGGCTCCTACACATCGACCCCTAATTGTTAATGTTGAACAAACATAACAATTCAAATACAATGAAAAAGAAGGAGCCAAAACATTACCATACACCCAGTCAGAAAACACATTATTTACACTTAATGTAATAGACAAAGTTTTGTTATTGGTCTTTCAATGATGCTGGTTTTGGTCTGCAACCTCACAGAACGCACCAGACCATACTTATCTGGAAAAACCTCTATGACCTTGCCAAGAGCCCAGGAACCACGAGGAGCCGACGAGTCCATAATTACTACAATGTCTCCAGCAACCAAACTCCTTTTCTTCTGATTCCACTTTTGCCTCTCTTGAAGCAAAGGCAGGTATTCCCGTAGCCTTCTTTTCCAGAACAGATCTGAAATATATTGCACCTGTCTCCATTGTCTTCTTGCATACTGGTCATGAGGTTCAAACACACCAGGTGGTAAAGCTGGTTTCCCTTTCAAGAGAAGAAGATGATTAGGCGTGAGAGGCTCCAGATCATTAGGATCGTCCGATAGCTTGGTAATTGGTCGATCATTCAAAATGATTCCACTTCACAGAAAACTGTGTGAAGTCTATCATCATCTAACCTTTGTTGATGTAGAACAGAGCTGAGAACCTTTTTTACAGAGCGTATCATTCTTTCCAATATACCACCATGGTGTGAACCTGCTTGTGGATTAAAGCTCCAACGAATTCCAACCTGTGACAACACTCCTTGAATTTTATCATGATTCAATGTAGCAAGAGCCTCCTTCAGTTCTCTTTGTGCTCCAAGAAAGTTAGTACCACTATCCGATCTTAGATGTATCACTTGTCCTCTTCTGTTAATGAAATGTCGTAATGCATTAATACATGCATCCGTTTCCAGTGAACTTGCTACCTCAAGATGAATTGCCCTGCTTGCCATACAGGTGAATACTACTCCATATCTTTTACAGGTTACTCTTCCATTCTTTATTTCCACTGGTCCGAAGTAATCTACTCCAGTGTTGGTAAATGGTGGTAGATCGGGAAGGATCCTCTCCTTTGGAAGATCTGCCATTTTTTGTTCAGCTGCTCTTCTATTATGGCATCTACAAAGGCCACACCCAGAAATGATCTTCCTGACAGCTGAGTGGAAGTTAGTAATCCAAAATTTCCTCCTAACTGTGGATAACGTATGGCTTCGTCCACCATGACTCAGACTTTCATGCACGTGCTTCAGAATAAGCATAGAAATATGCTGATCTTTGCCGAGTATAAGCGGATGCTTGACCTCTTCAGGCATGGCTGTTTTACTCAGTCTTCCTCCAACTCTTAACAGTCCATCATCCAAAAATGGATCCAACCGATAAATAGGACTTTGCCGATTCACTGTCACTTTCCCAGATGAAAGAGCAGAAATTTCCTTACCGAAATTCTTTTGCTGGCAATAGCGAACGATGGCTTCCTCTGCTCCCAATAGATCATCCAGTGTCAAAACAAGACTCTTAGGCATTGCTGTGACTCTTGATTCCTCAGACTGTACACCACTGTCCTGATTGTTCTTTGGATGACTAGCATTTGTAGCTTTCTGTTTCTTTCTCAAGCGAATTCTTTCCAACAAGATAATTTTCAACTTGAGAAACCAGGCCACCGCTACTTTGAGCCTCCTCCACTCAGAAAAGTAAGCAACTAGTTGGTCAGTAGGATTAGACACTTCATTCACAATAATGACGTTTACTGTGGTTTCTCGTTTGACCTCTGTGTCATCAGAGTCTATCGAGACATTTAGTGTGTCCATAGGCCAATACTCCTCATGCAACCACAAGAAGGCTGGACCTTCAAGCCACCTGCTGTTCTTCAGAAAGTCTCTAACCTTCATTCCTCTTGAAGCGTCATCAGCTGGATTGTCCTTAGAACTGACATATCTCCATTGTGAGGGTTCAGCTGTTTCTCTAATGGTTCCAATCCTGTTAGCTACGAATGTATGGAAATGCTTATCTTCGTTGTTGAGGTACTTCAGTACTGCTTTACTGTCAGTCCAGAAGACTGAATCTTCTAACTGGATATTCAGTTCTTCTTTCAGCATTGCGTCCACCTTGGTAACAAGCACAGCTGCTTTCAACTCCAAATGGGGAATGGTTACAGCCTTCAATGGTGTCACTCTGGCTTTACCAAGTAGAAAGGCAATGTGAATACGTTTCTCATGATTTAACATTCTGATATATGTTACTGTGCCGTATCCATTTGTACTGGCATCAGCAAAATGGTGTAGTTGAGTGTGCCTAAGTTCTCCAAAATCACCAGGCTTAATACACCTGTCCACAGTGAATGCAGCTAGCGACCCCAGATCCTCCAACCATCTCTTCCACCCGCTTAAGATGTCCTGTGGTATGGCGTCATCCCATCCACAACCTCTCCTGCAGAGTTCTTGTTGCATCATCTTAGCAGACAACATGACAGGCGCCAGGAACACCAGAGGATCATACACGGAGCTGGTGATCGAAAGCATGCCACGTCTGGTAAGAGATTGCGGTTTTACCTCTAACTTGAATTTGAAAGAGTCTGTTTCCATACACCATTGTAGGCCCAATGCTCTTTCAAGTGGAATTTTATCTCTTCCTAAATCTAACTCCTTCAGGTCTTTGGCCCTTTGATCCACTGAAATAGTTTGCAACACTGCATGACTACTACTGATCCATTTTTCCAAAATAAATCCCCCTTTCTGACACAAACCAATGAGAGCCTTCATCGTCTTTATAGCTTCTTTTTCTGTAGCTGATCTCTTCAAACAATCCACATAAAAATTTTGCTTGACAGATTGAATCACATGAGCTGGAAATTCAAACTGATTGTCATCTGCAGTTTTCCTTAGTGCATAACTTGCACAGCTCAGAGAGGAAACTGCACCAAATAAATGTACAGTCATTCTATATTCCACAAGTTTCTCAGAGATGTTTCCATCTGGCCACCAAAGAAAGTGAAGAAAATTTCTGTCTTCTTCAGCCACCTTCACTTGACGTAACATAGCCTGAATATCACCCATAAAAGCTACGGGTTCCTGTCTGAAGCGAGTGAGAACTCCAAGCAAAGAGCTGGTAAGGTTAGGACCCTGCAGAAGTTTGTTGTTCAATGATGTTCCTTGAAATGTGGCTCCACAGTCGAACACTACACAAATAGATCCCTTTCTTGGATGGTGGACACCAGGATGAGGGATGTACCATACTTTTCCAGTTTCACAGTGCAGCTGTTCTTGAGGTATTTGTTCTGCATAGCCCTTGCTGATGACATCATTCGTGTATCCTACATATTCATGATGAAAATCATGGTTGTTGAGGAACTTTTTCTTCAAGCTAAGAACCCGTTGCTTTGCCACAGCAAAGTTGTTAGGTAGATGGACTTCTTTGGTCTTAAAGGGCAACTTCAAACAATATTTCCCATATTGAAGTACAGCTGACTGCTCCATGATTTCCATGAACCTGATGTCCTCCCTTGACATTTCTTTCTTCACAGTGCTTTCATTGAAGTCAGGATTGTACTGATTGATTAACATTTCCTCCAATCTGCACTCAGCAATCTGGTTCACTGTAGCAGTAGGAATCTCCATTCCTAATGCACCACTGTTTCCATTCAGTGGACCATTAACAACCCATCCCAACACTGTCCTAACAGCGTATGGGCCAGTCCCACAGCTGTTGACTATCTCCCAAGGTTCCAATATCCTGGGAGCATTGCTATCAATCAACAAGTCAACATTTGCCTTTATGTTTGGGATGTGCACCTTTGATAGGTATGGAAACTTAGCCAAATATTCAGATGTTATCAAGTTGTTAGTAATAACTGGCATTTTCTGCTGTGTGAGCACCGCAGGAAGCTGATAGAAGTTATTGCCATCCAGACTGGATACTTCCAAGCAAGTCAAGGAGTAAGCTGGAACTATGGCTTGCTGCCCCATTGTACTAAGCAGGAATGTGACCTGTTTACCTGAAATATTCAGCTTCTGCATAAGCTGTTCTGAGCAGAATGTAGCTGAACTACCCGGATCCAAGAATGCATATGCTTTTATGACTTTGTTTCCTTTGATGGATTTAACTTGTACTGGGAGAATGGACAATGCACATTGGTCCTTACCGACCCCTGTATGCCCACATGTTTTGGAAAAAACTAACTTGTTATCAGATGACGACTGGTTCACTGCTGCTGATTGTCTTTTGATGTGAAGCACTGTAGGGTGAGCTTGATGACAAACTTTGCATTTCAGGCGCCCTTTACAGTCCTTGCTCATGTGCCCAGTAGACAAGCATGCAAAGCAAACTCCCTTTTCCCTAAGAAAGCCTATCTTTTCCTTATGCTTCTTTGAATTGAACTGATCACACTTCTCCAATGAGTAATTATTAGAACAGCATAGGCAATCATTCTTGTCAGCCTCCCCTAAGTCTGATTTTGAACTCCCAACTCCTGAAAGTGAGTCTATGTTGGCTACTGTAGTAGCAAAAGTATTTCCCTTCATTCTTTCCTTGGGCTGTGACTTAAATCTGATCAATGTCTTTGTTCCAGTGACACCAAACGTTGACTCCTGAATATCACCAAACAAGGGGTCAGAAAGAATTCGGACATGACGTTCTATGAATGTGACCAGATCAATAAAACAAGCTCGACGGTTACATTACACAAGATACTTCTCTTTTCAATATCAATAAGACTTTATTGGATAAATCTAAGACATATAAACTAGTCTAACACATAAACACATAAACACATGCACTCACACATTCACACAAGTTGCAGGAAGATAGAAAGTAAGTTGACCATTAATCTTGCTTACTTGCCCCAAAATTGACAATCTCCTTCCTGAGTTGTTATGATCAGTGTGTTCTTTTGTGTTAATGTTGAAAGCTGTTCAAAGCTGCTAGTTGGTGGACTTGCTTCAGACTCGTGGCGCCAGGATCTGATTTATGAACATCCTGTTGCCTTGGGCCTGTCTGTGGAATTCGGCTCTTTGGGTTGTTCAACACCAATCTGATCAAATCTTAAAATGTCTGATTCGCTCTGATACCCTACAAACAAAATTTTTGCCTTAAACCACATTTCATGTTCTTCCCTTTCATCAGGTGGCAATACACCCAATAAAGACTCATGCATGCTTTTTGCATTATCACATACCTCAGTGAGCTCTTCAAGTGCACTTTGTTCTTGTAATTTGTCACCCTTTTGAATAGAACCTTGCAAGGATTTTCTTATATTATTTGCCTTATTCAGTTTGGCTTTTCTGCCAGCTTGCAACTTATCCAACTTATCAGCTAATGCTTTAAATGAAAGCTTAACCACACATTTTTCAGTTTGTACTTCCACATTGCTAACCACACTATTTGATTTACTGACAGCTGACACACCAGACCCCACAGTTTTATCCGATGTTGCGTCGCGTGTCTCCATAAGGATTAGTCTATTTTTAATAGTTCGTTGCAACAAACAGTCAATACCAAAGTTTATTATCCACCCGCTTCGGTAATCAGACCATTTAATTAATTTTAATTATGTGTGCACACAACTGAATGGCCATAAAACAGTGTAGCGCTACACATACCTCAGTGCGTTGGGCGCCATTAGATGATCCGATGTTGCTGTGTTCTTCAGCCGGCTTTAGAAGCTTATAGATCCAGCATCGCAACGTCCTTTACACTGATGGCGAAGCACTCCTCGGCACAGGCAAAATCCAGCAACTCCCATTAACACCGCATCCTCCTTCATCTTTGATGTATCCAAACGTGCCGAAGTTCCAAACAAAGTTCCACATGCAAGGTTTTTGACTTGAATTGTAGGAGCTAAATCTAATACTTTAAGCTACTGAGTTGTTTGATCCCGGAGTAATTGGGTTGATGCACTTTCTTGCTTTGATGTATGTTGTTTACTTCCTCCATTAGAAACGAGAAGACCATTCTTCTGTTTGCATCATCATACACGATTTATTGGCTCCACATACCACCAGCGTGCATAATGTCCAATTTAGTATCCAATACATACACTACCAGAAAGTCTTACACATGTCCATCATCTTTCCCGCTGTTGCGGTCAAAAACCTTTTGCCCTTCCGGGTCAAACACCTACCTACAACAGTAGGAAGGCAACCTATATACATTGAAATCTCTGGAAGGTTCACAGTGCCACTCAATGGTCAAAATGAGAATAACACATCACCTTTTTACACACATTTTGGCTCCTACAATGGCATACTGGCATGGCTCAAGGATCTTGTTGTTCATGCAGTTAGATGAGAGCACATCTTTAGAAAGCGTCATATATCAAATGACCATGAAGGCATTATAGACATAACAGTGTGACTTTCTGTAAAGCTGCTTTGTAAAAATGCGTTTTCACAATTTGTGAAAAGACATGAAGCGAAATTATGTTTGATTGACTTTATGTAGTTGGTGCTGGTTTAACACTGTCATCCTCTGTTATAGACTTGCTGGATGTTGTCTCTCTGATCACCACTGTGAAAGTTTGTCTTCTGCTCTACAATCATCAAACTCCCGTCTGAGAGAACTGGACCTGAGTAACAATGACCTACAGGATTCAGGAGTCAAGCTACTCTCTGCTGGATTAAGGAATTCACACTGTCAACTGAACATACTGAGGCCTGTCTTTCTCTTTCACTATGTTCTGATGTGGATGTGTGGATGTATTTCCTAAATATTCACTGTTAAAAACTTTTGGCATCTGTGGTTGCCAGAATAATTTTGTACAAAATACATAAAAACTGTAAACACATTTACAGAACAAACTGTACATTTTACAGTATAAAACTGTAATTTACAAAAAAAATTGAATGCAAACCAGTAAATTCAACAATGCACACTGCTACTAAAATCTGTTTTGTACCTTTTACATTTACTGACAACCTCTATAATAATGCAGGTGGTAAAAGAGAAAGCCACGTGAAGAATCAGAGTTCATCACAAGTAGCTCTTCCACTAGCTGAAATATATGCTAATATACAGAAGGTGCACAGAGTCATTCACGCAAACACGAAACACCATCATGGTAACACGGAACACTTAAATAATGCAATAGACATTCATTAAACAGCAGAAAATGTAACATAAATCCCTAATTTACATAACTGATAACAAAAACGAATAAGAAACAGTGTGGCGCGTCACACAGGGAATTCTGGGAATGAAAATGTACTGTAAATTATACATTGTTCTTTTTTACTTCTAAAAACTGTACAATTAACATTTTACTGTAAAATTGCATGAAATGTCAATGTTAAATCTTTTACAGTTTTTTTCTTTATATAGTACAGGAAGTTACTGTTAAAGGGATAGGTCTAGTTTACCCAAAAATGAAAATTCTGTCATTAATTACTCACCCCCATGTTGTTCCAAACCCATAAGACCTAAATACCCAAGAGACATCTAGTGATCAGATTCTGAAAATGTATAGTCACAGATGTATTTATTCAGAGAAAGTTTTTAAACTCCTAAGAGACATCTAGTGGTTAGATTTTGAAAATGTAGTCACAGGTGTATCTATTTAACTAGTTCTCATTCTCTATTGTCTTAACACCCTGACGAAGGCCTGTTTGGGCTGATACGCGTTGGTGTTTTTTAACATGTAGTCCTGTCGCACAATAAAGGCTTTTTATATTTTGCCTGCTATGTAAGTGCCTGGACGTGGATTATTTTTGCTTCTTGCAATGGGATCCACTTTTTGTTTTTGCCATAAGACCTTTGTTCATCTTTGGAACACAAATTAAGATATTTTTGATGAAATCCGAGAGCTCTCTGACCCTCCATAGACAGCAACACAACTGAAATGTTCTTAGGCCCAGAATCGGTAAAATTGTGCATGTGACATCAGTGGTTCGAACGTAATTTTACAATGCCACGAGAATACTTTTTGTGTGCAAAGAAAACAAAAATAACAACTTTATTCAACAATTCTTCGCGTCCTCATCCCGTCTGCTGCGGCGTACCGACATTTTGGAGAGTATCACGTCGCATGCGCCTGCTCTCCTTTTGCATGTAAACAAAGTATGCGCGTGCTGCTGCTTACACAAAAAAGTATTCTCGTAGCTTCGTAAAATTACGGTTGAACCACTGATGTCTCATGGACTATTTTACCGATGTCCTTGTTACGTTTGCTAAGTTAAGCTGCCTGCAACATTATCCTGCATGACCGGTCTGGATGGACACTGGTGCAGTCAGCCCTGGGTTCCTCCAGGTGCATGACAATGCCGGCCTTGTGCCTAGAGTGTGTAGGGAGTTTCTGGGTGACAAAAGCATGATGCCATTGATTAGGTCGGTCGGTCGGTCGGCCGGTCGGTCGGCCGGTCGGTCGGTCGGTCGGTCGGTCGGTCGGTCGTTCGGTCGGTCGGTCGGTCAGTCAGTCAGTGCTTGTTTTAGATTTGAACTCATGTCATTCACATTGTTGACTAACGCTCTACTACTCTACTCTACTCTACTACTGAATTCACTTTGTGTGAATTGAGAGTAAGCCTTGTGTCACAATAAATATAGTCATGGCTCCATGACTAATTTTAGGCCTACATCAAATCCCAAAGGGAATACAAACAATAAATTTTATGTAAACCTGCAATAATTTAAAGTTTAGTTTAAGTTTATTAAATAAAGTTTCCAATCTTTATGTAAACCTTAATAATGTTTAATTTATGGAATAGGTATTTCGATGACTACCTAATGAATGATTCTTCAAATTAATAAATATTTATATAAATATACAGAAATATTGTACTATTTGGTGGCTTATTGATAGTGTGTGTAAATTTTGTTAATGCCTGTCAATTTGAGTCTTGTCATTTACTGGGTGTTTTGGCATGTTTTAATTACTGAACCCTTTTTGTTTTGTTCAGATTGGCAGGTTGTAGATTGACTGGTCAGTGTTGTGAAAGTTTGTCTTCAGTTCTACAATCATCAGACTCCCATCTGAGAGAGCTAGACCTGAGTAACAATGACCTGCAGGATTCAGGAGTGACGCTGATTGCTGCTGGACTGAAGAGTTCACAATCACAACTGAACACACTGAGGTCTGACTTGTTTACTTGTTCAATGTATGAATGTATGAATACGTGTTTTAATTAGCATAATTAGCATCTGATAACTAATAATGCAATTAGCTTATTAAATCTTTCCCCACCAGCGTTTATAAAAAAAAAAGTTGCCAGCCAGCACCAGTGTTTTTGATCATTTTCACTAAATTTTCCATGGCCCCAAGCATATTTTGTTGTATGAATATCTGATTATGCAATACATCAAAATAGAGAACAGAAAGAATTAAAAAAAATAATTAGGTTTTATTCTAGCTTAAAATGTTATGACTATTCTTAAAAAATTGATAAAATAAAAATAAAGATGACTTGACTTAATGCAACCAGCTGCAGATATTGTTTAGTTAAGGATCAGACTACACAAGACTAATGTTTAATTCCTTCACAATGTAAAGCAGTTGTAAATTGAGGCTGTTATTAAAGCATTATGCAGGGTCAGATTTCGTGGGAAATGTCAGTTTTTACATCAGTTGACTTTGAGTGGTACAACACATAAGAAGAGACGAAGACAAAAAGAAGCATCTTTTTTTTCAATAATAAAAAAAATTCTGGTGAAACTAAAGACTTCAGTTTCAACTGTAATAGTTCTTACTGCTTGTATTCATATCTGATGAGCAACATTATTGAAACAGTGATTGTTAAAAAGGCAACCATCTTTTGATTATTTTAAAGTGATTTAAGGGCAAAAACCCATTATAATAATATAATTAATCTAACTAGTCTCCAAGTTACAATTTAAAAGAAATACTTTGCTCAAGAGTGAAACTTGTAACATCCACATTTTATTTTGTACCAAAAGTGTATGATTTCTCTTCAGTGGAACACAAAATCAAACTCAGTCACTATTTATTATCATTTCATCTTTTTTCTATATAATGAATGGTGACTGAGACTGATTACTCTGTCATTTTGTGTTCCATAAAAGAAAACCTACAGGTATGGAGCAACATTAGCAGTTTTAGCATTTTTGCCATGCTTTCTGGCCAGTTTGTTCAAAAACTAATTTTTTTTTAGCCTACTGTTTACCAGTTAGTTGAGCCATAAGACCCAACAACATTACCATAAACAATCAAATAATTTAATCTTTGACAAAAAGTAGTCTTTGATAACGTCTAAATGTAACTTTATTTTCCCCATTAGATTTAATCTGCCTCTGTTTATTGGATTTTAAATACCTTTGCTCTGTTTTCAACTGTCATGCTGCATTAATTGACAAATAGCATAGAATGCTTCTTAACATGCATAGTTCTTTTTAACATGTTTATTACATTATATAAAAAGAAATGGTATAATTTAAAGGTGGGTTTTTTTTGTTTACACTTTTTTGTTTACTATGTGCATGTTTGTGTTGGTAACTGAAATTTTAATGACCATTAATTAAATTTATTTAAAAATTGCCAGTAAAGCTTGCTATTTGCATAGGCAGTGTTTAAAAAGAATTATGTAGCAAATTATTTATCATTGTGCAAAACAATTCAGATTGACATTCCAAGCCAACACTGCTGGTAGTAATAGTAGTAGTAGTAGTAATATGGTACAGTAGTGTAGTCAGCCATCCAACTACTCTTACAACAGATGTTGGTTCTGTAAGTTTGTTGTGCCTTCAAATGATGCTCCCAGAAAACCTGCAATAAAAATCCTTGACCATTCAGTGCTGTAATGTGTCTCTGTGAGGAGTTCCTTCTTTATTGTGGTGAAGTTACCAATTTAAATAACTTTTATATCAGAGTTTACCTGCTACGTAATGGTCCACAAACAGGATGATGAGTTACAAACATATGATGAAAGAAAGTATCAAATTCTTTAAAATGTAAAACATTGCATCTGTAAATTGACACTTAACATTAAATATGCAAAAACTATGAATAAAATATTTTTTTTATTACCTTTACCTCAGTGTACAGTGGCAGTTGGCTGCTATGATCCAAATGACATACATGCACATCAACCAGGTTTCAACATCGAACAAATGTTATTTTGACCAAATGGGTTGGTTTTTTTTTTTTTTTTTTGACCTAACAACATTTTGATTACCTGACCAAATAGTGACAGTTAAATTGACATTGAAACTTGTTGACAACTGATACTGTCCCTTACAACCAAAAATAGATGTTGAATCAATGTCTGTTTGCTGTCTGGGAAGTGATTATTGTAAATGTCAGTCAGAATGTGTCAGGGGTAGTCAACCTAGCTCCCGGAGAGCTACTTTCCTCCATACTTCAGTTCCAACCCTGCTCTACCAACAAACCTGCCTGTTATTTTTAAGTAATTCAGAACACTTAAGTTTCAGGTGTGTTTGATTAGTATTGGAGCTAAACTCTGCAGGATGGTAGCCCTCCAGGAGCAGAGTTGGCTATCCCTTGTCTAAATTTAATGAACAATAAAATGTCTTATTTCTCCCACTGTTCCGATCTCACTCAAGACTGCTGCTGTTACCCCTATTCTAAAAAAAACAAATCTGGATCCTGTAAATTTATCTAACTACCGTCCAATTTCTAACCTGCCATTAGTATAAAAAATTATGGAAAAGGCCGTTGCCTCTCAGCTGCAGTCATTTCTAGCCTACAACAATCTCTTTGATATTTTTAAGTCTGGTTTTCGCTAACAGCACAGTATGGAAACTGCTCTGGTAAAGGTCGTCAATGATCTCTTACTTCCTGGTGATTCGGGCAGTTTATCAATTCTTTTATTACTTGACCCCAGCTCAGATTTCAATGATGTTTGTCATAAGATATTACTCTCTCGCCTTGCAAAGTTTGGCATCTCAGGTTCTGCATTATCCTGGTTCTTCTCATATCTCACAGATAGGCAATACTACATCTCACTGCACAATTCCAAATCTTCCAAGTCTCGCTCAAACAGGGTGTTCCCCAGGGTTCAGTTCTCGGACCATTATTATTCATCCTCTACATTCAGCCTCTTGGCCAAATAATTCGTCGCCATGGTTTTAACTACCACTGTTATGCTGATGACATCCAGATATACACTGTTTGTCAGCCAGATTCTACCCTTTCGATGGCCTCCTTATCTTCATGAGTCAGTGAGTTAAAAGACTGGATACACTCTAATTTTCTTAGTTTGAACTTGAGTAAAACAGAAATTTCTATCTCGAATAAAAAATAAAACTAATGTTTCTAGCTTTGACCTTGACGCTATTTCTATATTTCCATCGGCTACTGTTAGAAATTTATGTATCATTCTAGACCCATCACTGACCTTGGATGTCAGCAGACTCTCCAAAGCTGCTTTTTTTCAGCTACGTCGAATTGCACAACTTTGTCCTTTCCTCAGTAGAAAAGATACGGAATCATTAGTGTATGCGTTTATTACCGCTCGCCTTGACTATTGTAATGCTCCTTTTTTCTGGCTTACCAACTCACTCCATCTTTCGTCTGCAGTACATTCAAAATTCTGCTGCCAGACTATTAACTTCCACAAAAAAATCTGCTCACATCACCCCATTCTATTTAATCTTCACTGGTTGCCTGTATCAATTCGTGTGCAATACAAAATTCTGCTCGCCTTTAAGGCACTCAAAGGTCTTGCTCCCTCCTATCTTTCCGACCTATTCTCTTCTTATATTCCTTCTCGCTCACTCCGGTCTTCTAGTTCAGAACTTCTTTGTGTGCCTAGGTTCTGCCTATCTTCAATGGGTGGCAGGTCCTTTTTTGTCACGGCACCCAAACTTTGGAATTCGCTTCCCCTGGCACTTAGAACAGTCACCTCTTTCAGTGAATTTAAATCAAAGCTTAAAACATAGTTGTTTAATCAACACTATCACTAAATAGCATTGTGTATTTGTCCCATTTGTTTTCTTTTTCTATGTCTTTATTACATAATCTGTATTTTGTTACTGAATTGGGCAAATGTCCAATGTCCACTTAATGTGTTTCTTTGTAATGAGTCTTTGTTGTAATGGTATACCTTGTAAAGCGTCCTTGAGCCTGGGAAAGGCACTTTATAAATTAAACATATTATTATTATTATTATTAAATGGATGTTGTGACCGGAGTTATAAATACTTTCTATTTTAATGTTCTGTTTTAGATTGGTCATCTGTAATCTCACGGATCTGAGCTGTGAAAATTTGTCTTCAGCTCTGCAGTCATCAAACTCCTGTCTGAGAGAGCTGGACGTGAGTAACAATGACCTGCAGGATTCAGGAGTAAAGCTACTCTCTGCTGGACTGAAGAGTACAGTGTCAACTGAACATACTAAGGTATTTAAAAACACAAACAAAAACTGACTGATCGAACAAAACATGTTGTTATCATTCGTTCTCTGGACTTGGGTGTTTGCAATGTCTCAGCAGACCCCGTTGCTGTATTTTCTTCAATCTTTCACTTAAAATATCTGTTTAGGCTTTTTAATGATTTTTAATTATTTGATACTTCTGATACTTCCTTACTGGTCAATGATACTGATACTAGTATTATACCAGTACCAGTATCCTAGATCAACAGATATGTGCAGATTTTTCCCAGAGCATCATTCATAGACAGTATGCAGTGAGTAAGGTGAAAATTGCACAGTGAACCCTAACATTTTAATAGAAAGGTGCAGTCAATAGTTCACAGAGGCATAGTAGAGAATGAGCAAAAGCAAACACATATGGGTTGAGGAAAAACACACAGTCAGCAACTAAGTGAACTGCACAGGTTGCTGTATGATGTCCAAAAAATGTGTTGCTGTGTGTTTGTAGATTGTCTGGCTGTAAGGTGACTGAGGAAGGCTGCCGTTATGTGTCTTCAGCTCTGAGTTCAAACCCCTCACACCTGAGAGAGCTGGATCTGAGCTACAATCACCCAGGAGAATCAGGAGTCAAGCTGCTCTGTGATACATTGAACAATCCAAACTGTGCACTGGACAATCTTAAATACGTTGAGCAGGAAGCACTGCTGTATACAGTACGTGTGTGTGTGTGTGTGTGTGTGTGTGTGTGTACTAATTGAACCAGATGTCCAGACATTGTGACACTGTGTATGATTTACAGTGTGGATCATGGAGGGGAGCTCAGGATTACAGCAGGACTACAGAAATGTATGGCACAAACACACACATATACCATTAGTGATAGTTGCTGTGTTGTAAATGTTCTGTCTTCTTCTGTTCAGATGCCTGCACTCTAACACTAGATCCAAACACAGCAAACAGTCATCTAATTCTTTCTGATGAGAACAAAAAGGTGACATATGTGGAAAAAAGTCAGTCATACCCTGATCACGCAGAGAGATTTGATGGATGGCCTCAGGTTCTCTGTAGAGAGAGTCTGTCTGGATGCTGTTAATGGGAGGCTGAATGGAGCGGATATGCTATAACATCAGTTGCATATAAAGGAATCTGCAGAAAAGGATGGAATGAATTCTCTGAGTTTGGATACAGTAGGAACAACAGGAATTCGTGGAGTCTGATCTGCTCTGACACATTCATTGCCTGTCATGATAATAAGGAAACTGTCATACGCGTACCTTCATGCTCTTCTAAGAGAGTAGGAGTGTATGTAGACTGGTCATCCGGCACTCTGTCCTTCTACAGTGTCTCTAACACACTCACACATTTACACACATTCACTTCCACATTCACTGAGCCCCTTTATGCTGGATTTGGGGTTTATTGTTCAAACTCCTCAGTGGCTCTATGTGAGATTGAAAAGTCTCAGACACACACACACACACACACACACACACACACACGCACACACCTGATTGAAGTAAACTGAAGTAAATATTATGAAGGCCTGTTTATCTTCACACAAAAGCTGATTTATCTTTCAAATAATATATTATAATGTAAGTTATGTATTATATAATGTATGTAACATTATGACATTGATGTCATATTTATGTGTTATAATGGTACTGTCCCACTCCTCATTTGTCATTTAGTTGAGTTGAAAATGAACAAAGGTGTTTATCCTTAGCGATGATATCATTCAATTGTTCAATTTATCATTAGTTTATCTCTAGCAATAACTTCAAATAGAAATGTTCAAATAATTTTGAATAAAAATATTTTTATCAGCTGTAAGAATTAACTGATGTAGCAGTATTAAAATTACAATCAACTAATCCGTTTGTCCAGTGAAAATTTTGTGTAATCGTGTAGCAAATCTTAAAAACTGAATGTTCTTACTGTATACAGTACTAATCATAGCATTGTATAGCATGTAGCAATTTCAGATTATTTAACCCTCTGGGATCGAAGACCTCACCGGTGTGGTCTGTCCCGTTTTTTCTTGATGACTGCGAAAATAACTAAAAATACTCTGTCATTTTTGATCGTACAGATAAGAATAATGTATCTTTTGAAACTGCAAAGGGTCTACTTTTATTTGTGTATAGTCATAATAACAACAAAATAATGTGCTTTTGTAAAATAAAGAAAACAAACAGGATGCGCTCTCTGCCATCTTAGTCTCTGTAAGCTTTGTTTACTGACACGTAACAACCTGAATCTCAGCGAATACTTGCCTCACAGATATGATACATATATGTATGGAAAGCTTGAAATATATACTTTTAAATGAAGTAAGTTGCATTAAAAACAAATATTATCTGATAAAGTAATCTGTATGAAACCAATGCAAGATAGAGTTTTTCCCGTCTGAGCTTATTATTTGTAATGTGATCACAGCCATGAGCGGCTCCGCTTTTGATATGACAATCATCCACGTGAGATGAGCAGACATGTAAACGCCCACATCACCTCCGTAAACAAACACGAAGATTCAAGTTCATCTCGAGTACTGTTCGTTTTTGGAAGAAGTCACGCTGAGGAAAGAGACAGAATTTACCTCAGAAGAAGAACGCGATGCAACGTGCGGCTTGATATCAAAACCCCCTTAGACCCCAGAGGGTTAAAATAGTGGTTCTCAACTCAGGACTTGGGGAGTATGTCAGATAAGAGAGGCATAGAAAATGTACACCAGATCCAAATATGTTTTCTCTGCCAAGGAATGCATTACTTATGTTGGCTCTCTTTTCTGAGCTTTTGGATTCTTTCCTTAATAGCCTTAGTTCTGTCTTCCTGGACAACTGGGCTAAACTTCCAGTGCACAAGTGTACAAGCCTTTTTTCTTATTCGGTGTACCTTTTCGAAAGCTACACTTTTTCTAACTTTCACTATTTGATTCATTTGAATTTTGAGACTTTCGTTCCGCCCTTTTAGTCTTGCGGAATCCACACACACAGCTCGCGATCCACGTGCAGCTGAGCTAAAGAAAATCAGCGACCACTAGATGGCACTACAATCCACACACACACAGCTCGCGATCCACGCGCAGCTGAGCCTGAGAAAATCAGCGACCACTAGATGACACTAGCCCCAGTCACATGTGCGCATTCCATTGAGTATGGTTTCATGAATGTTACATTGTGTTTTCTTTGTTTCTTTTTTGTTTGACTATTCTGCTCTACCATAGAAATGTAATAAAGATGTTTTATTGAACTTGGTCTAACTTAACTGTGTCTTAAGACACAGAATGTGTCTTTTTTTTGTTTTTTGAATGTGAAGGACCCCACCCATCCCTCCCACAGTCTCTTCC